>NC_057744.1:39807064-39826269 GCF_004010195.1 Chiloscyllium plagiosum | reverse complement strand
TCAGTCCTTGCCTTTCCAAATACATGTACATCCTGTCCCTCAGGATTCTCTCCAACATCTTGCCCACCACCGATGTCATGCTCACCGGTCTGTTGTTCCCTGCCTTTTCCATCCCAATTTGTATAATAATGGCACCACGTAAATCAGCCTCATGTCTTCCTGCATTATTCCTTCGGCTGTTGATGATAAGTACATGTCATCAAGATTCCCAGCACTTACTTCCCAAGCTTCCCACTGAGTTCTCGTGTACCCCTGATCAGTGCCCATGAAGTGCGTTGTGATTACACATCATTTGGTTCGTGTATGGAACGAACGTCCTGAGAAGTGATGGGTGTGGGTAAAGTTACAACGTTTAAAAGACATTTGATTAAGTGCAAGTATAAGGGAAGGTTTGGGAAAATATGATCCAAGCACATGCAAGTGGGACTGGCTTAGATTGAGATTATCATCCGCATGGACTGTATGGGCCGATAGGTCTGTTTACAAACACTCAGTGTAACTCTCTGACTCCAAGTGTGTTTGTATGTCCAAGCATGTATCTGCGCATTTCTGTCCGCACTTGTCTATTTGTGTGCGTTTATATGTATATCTGTGTGCCCCTCTGTGTGTATCTATCTCTCTGCACATGTTATGTGTCTATTTCTCTGAGTGTGTGTGTGTCTGTGTGCCTGTGACTGTCTGTGTGTTTGTGTGTGTGTGTGTGTGTTTGTTGATGATGCTGTGAGCTGCTGCCCTCCCTCTGTCCCTCGTAAACTGAATCTCTGATGATTTTTACCCTCCACTCCAAGCTGTACAGTGCTGGGGGGAGACGAGCAGAGACTGACAGCAAAATAAAGCTCAGCAGGTCTGGCAGCATCTGTGGACAGAAATGAAAGTTAACGTTTTAGGTCGAGTGACCCTTCCTCAGAACTCGTGTCAGGTGGATATTACATCACTGTAAGCACCATAGTGACTGCCAGACTCGTCCCACGCAGACACACACAGATATACACACACACACTGATACAGAGATTTAGAGAAACTCATTAATACGCAGAAACTAATACAGACATGGAATGTCTGTCGGTATTTCTCTTGCTCCAGGGTGACCTTGTCAGCATTTCACTTGCTTTGTCTGGTGGGTGTCAGTATTTAAGTCTGTCCTCAGGGAGTGTGTGAATAGTGCACTTCCTCACAATAGTGAGTGAATCGGTATTTCTGTGTGGTGTGTGACTGTAGGACAATTTCAAAATATGCAGATACTAAACCTGGAAGAATTATAATGTTTGTGATGGACAGTGTGGAACTCCAACAGGACAGTGACACATTGGTGTAGTTTTCAGGTTTATGGCAGATGAGGATTAATGCAGAGCAGTGTGAGGTGATGCACTTCGGTAGGAAGGACATTGAAATACAGTATAAAACAGGCTGTAAGGTTAGCAGTGGTGGACTCTCCCTCTTTATGGGCATTTAAGCGGGCATTGGATAGGTATATGGAGGATAGTGGGTTAGTATAGGTTAGGTGGGCTTGGATCGGCGCAACATCGAGGGCCAAAGGGCCTGTACTGCGCTGTATTCTTCTATGTTCTATGTTCTATATTCTATGAAAGCAGCCAAAGGTAACGACATGGCTAGGGAAGAAGCAGTGGGTAAAGGATGTGGAAGAAGATATTCAGGGCCTTAAATTATTGAACACGACATTCAGTCCTGAAGGGCTCCCAAGCAGAAAATGAGATGCTGTTCTTTCAGCTTGCATTGAGTCTTGCTGGAGCATAGCAAAAGGCAGATGGGGTTGGAAGTGGATGGGAAAACAGCCTGAATTATTTCAATCCACCACCATCCTCCTTTGTCTGGCTGAGCTTGTCTTTACCTTAAACACTGTCTCCTTTAACTCCTCTTACATTCTTCAAAACAAAGTTTTGGCCACGGGTACCCATGTGAGCCCAAGTTATCCCTGTCTCTTTGAGGGTTTGCGAAACATTCCTTGGAAACTCAGGTCCTTCATCCAATTCTTTCTCTGGTACATCGATGATATAATCTGTGTTGCTTCCCTCTCATGACTGGAATTGGAAAAATTTATCGATTTTGTTTCCACTTTCCAGTCTTCTCTCACATTCACCCAATCCATCTCTGACTCCTCTCTTCTCTTCCTCCAGATCTGTGTTTCCACTTCTGGAGGGAGACTGGCCACTGATATTCACCATAAACTCATTGACTCCAAAAGTTACCTGGACTAAACATCCTCATATCCCACTTCTTGTAAAGACTCCATTCTCCCAATTTTTCTATGTAAGGGAGGACGGAGGGGGTGTCCTTAGCTGAGAATTCCCCACTATTGTGGTTGACAGGGCCCTAAGCCAAGTCTGACTCACATGCTGCACTTATCTCTTCCCTGCCACAATAGCAATAGGGTACTACTGGTCCTCATTTTCCACCCACCAGCATTCACATCCAAAGGATTATAAAAGATTAAAAGATTTCTGCTACCTCCAGTGTGATGCCACCATTAAACACATACTCCTCTCCCCTCCTGTCTCAGAATTCCATAGGGACCATTCCCTCTGGAACCCTTTCCACTCCTCCCCCACTCCCAACACATCCCCACACCCACACGCTACTATCCCATGCAATCACAGAAGGTGTAATCTTCCTGTTTACTTCCTCCTTCCTCACTATCCAAGGCTCCAGTCACAGCCTCCAGGTAAAGTAGCATTTTACCTGTACTTTACTCGATTTGGTCTACTGTATTCACTGCTCACAATGTGGTTTTCTCTACACCTGGGAGATGAAGCACAGCTGGGAGACTACTTTTTCAAAAATCTACATGCTATTGGTAAAATTGACCTTGAGCTGAAGATTGTCATGCAGGTGCAGCAGGCGGTGAGGAAAGCTAATGGCATGCTGGCTTTCATAACGAGAGGATTTGAGTATCAGCGTAAGGATGCCTTGCTGCTGTTATACAAGGCCTTTTTGAGGTCACACCTTGAGTATTGTGTGCAGTTTTGGTCTCCTAGTCTGAGGAAGGATATTCTTGCTATTGAGAGAGTCCAGTGAAGGTTCACAAGACTGATTCTTGGAATGACGGGTCTTACATATAAGGAAACACTGGATCAACTGGGCTTATACTCACTGGAATTTAGATGAATGAGGGGAGATCCGAGAGAAACATAAAATCCTGATGGGATTTGACAGGCTAGATGTGTGAAGAATGTTCTTGATGTTGGTGAAGTCCAAGACAGTCACAGTCTGAGGATAAAGGATGAGCCATTCAGGATTGAGATGAAGAAGACATTCTTCACTCAGGGATTTGGGAACCTGTGAAATTCTCCTCCACAGAAAGCTATTAGAGCCAGTTCATTAGTTATACCTTTTATTCAAGAAGGAACCTGATGTGGCACTTGTGGTTAAAGCGATCAAGGGATATGGAGAGAAATCAGGAAAAGGATATTGAAATTGTATAATCAGCTATGATCATATTGAATGGCTGTGCAGGCTTGAAGGGCCAAATGGCCTAGTCCTGCGCCTAGTTTCTATGTTTCTGTGTTTCTGGTTGCCTACCATTTCAACACAGCACTATTCTTCCTTGCCAATTTTTCTGACTTGGGCCTGCTGCAGAGCTCCAGCAAAAAATAACATTTTAGTTGGTTATTAAGACCATAATAAAACAAATGGATTTTATTTTGTGAGGTTAGAACTTGTGTTAAACCTGTTTAGAACATAGGTTAGAGCTTGTTTTAAGGATTGTGTACAGTTCTATTCTCCACTGGAGACAGTGTGCAAAGAATTACAAAATCTGAGAAATAATCTCCATGAAGAAAGATTGAACTGGCTGAGGGTTTAATCTCCGGAAAAGAGAAGAGTTGGGATTGGTAGGTGAATGTCCATTGGATGGATGATGCTTTCAACTGGCATAAATTTAATGGGGTTGAAACTTTATTGCTGGAACAGCACAGCAGGTCAGGCAGCATCCAGGGAACAGGAGATTCGACGTTTCGGGCACAGGCCCTTCTTCAGGAATGAGCAGAGAGTGTTCAGCAGGAGAAGATAAAAGGTAGGGAGGAGGGACTTGGAGGAGGGGCGTTGGAAATGTGATAGGTGGAAAGAGGTCAAGGTGAGGGTGATAGGTCGGAGTAGGATGGAGGCGGAGAGGTCAAGAAGAAGACTGCAGGTCAGGAAGGCGGTGCCGGGCTGGAGGGATTCGGCTGAGACAAGGTGGGGGGAGGGGGGATGAAGAAACTGGTGAAGTCCAAGTTCATCCCCTGTGGTTGGAGGGTTCCCAGTCGGAAGATAAGACGCTCCTCCTCCGACCGTCGCATTGTTGTGTTGTCATTGGACTCATCCACCGCCAAACCTTTTATCTTCTCCTGCTGAACACTCTCTGCTCATTCCTGAAGAAGGGCCTGTGCCTGAAACGTCCTGCTCCTTGAATGCTGCCTGTCCTGCTGTGCTGTTCCAGCAATAAAGTTTCAACTTTGATCTCCAGCATCTGCAGACCTCACTTTGTCCTCATAAATTTAATGGGGCAAACTGGGAATACTGGTTATGATCTGAACAGAGGAAAATTGCAGAACAAATTAATACTTTAAAATATGTGTCAAAGAAAGTGATTCCAGAGAAGTGTTGTCCAGACAGATTCTTACCTGAACTAGAGGTTGTGCCCATGACATTCTCATCCACAGTGTGCCATTGATCCCGGCTCTTAGCCCAGGCTCTACGCTTTCTGGAAGTGCTGCTCTCCCAGGAAGCTTCAGATGAAACTTCCATCTTGCCCGTCACTGCAAAATGCCATTAGAAAAATGTTTTAGAAAAGCAATCAATAAAAATGAGCTCCTATTTTCTATGGCATCTTTTTTCTATCTTCAGAATGCCCATGGAGCTGTAGAGTCAGAGAGATCTGACACCAGTCAAAGACCTAATTATTCTAATGCCATTTTCCAGCAGTCGTCTCATAGTCTCGTTATGCTTTGGCATCACAAATGTACATCTAAATACTTCTGAAATGTTATAAGGGTTTCTGCTTTTAACACACTGACAGGAAGTGGATTCATGATGCCCACTACAACTCTGCATGAAAACGGTTTTCCTTACATCTCCTGTAGACCTCCTGCCCCTTACCTTAAATCTATGACTCTGGTCATTGAGCCCTCTGTCAAGGGGAAATCTTTCTTCCTGACTACTCTATCTCTGCCCCTCATAATTCTGTACATCCCAAACATGTCCCTTCTCAATCTCCTCTGCTTTAAGGAAAATAACCCCAATTCGTCCAATCCTTCCTTGCTGAAATTCCTCGTAACCGGCAACATCCTGGTAAGTCTCATATAAGCTATGAATATTTTACAACTCAATGACTTTATGGAGTGAAGAATCACAGGCAACTTGTATAAAAGCAGCAAGATGATGAGCAGTTCATCTACTTTAATAATATTTGCTGAAGGATGAATTTTCCCAAGATTTCAAGAGAAATTGAAATGAAACCAAAATACTTGGTATGCTGGAAATCCAAATCATAAAGCTAGAAATATTCAACTCGTCCAGTATCTTCAGAACAAGTGAATTCCCTGTTCTTGTTCGTGTTGGCGTTGGTGGTGGTGTTTATGTTGGTGTTGCTGTTGCTGTTGGAGCTGATGCTGGACATGGTGTTGTTGCTGGTATTGGTTTTGGTCTTGGCACCTATGTTGTGATGCTACTATTGTTGCTATTGCTACTGGTACCTGTGTTGGTGCTTGTGATATGGTTGGTGCTAGTTTTTGTGTGGGCCTGGCTCTTGTGTTGTTGATGTTGCTGGTGTTGCTGTTGATTCGAGTCTTGTGTGTTGATGCTGGTGTTGGTCCTGGCTTTTACATTAGAATCATAGAATCAAGCAAAAATGGAAACATATAAAATAGGAGCAAGAATACGCCATTTGGGTCTTCAAGCTTGCACCGCCACTCAATATGATCATGAGTGGTGATGCATGCAATTTCAGTATCTCATTTCTTCTTTCTTTCCATATCACTTGATCCCTTTAGCCACAAGGGCCACACCTAGTTCTCTCTTGAATATATCTAATAAACTGGCCCCAACAGCTTCCTGTGGGGGAGAATTCCACAGGTTCACAACTGTCTGAGTAAAGAAATTCTTCCTCATCTCAATCCTGAATGGCTTATCCTTTTGTCTTAGACTGTAACCCCTAATTCTGACTTTACCAGCATTGGGAACATTCTTCCTGCATCTAACCTATCCAGTCCCATCAGGATTTTATATGTTTCTCTCAGATCTCAACTCATTCTTCTAAATTCCAGTGAGTACAATCCCAGTCTTTCCTCATACATAAAACCTGCCATCCTAAGAATCGGTCTGGACTCCCTCAGTAGGCAGAATATTCTTCCTTAGACTAGGAAACCAAAGCCACACAATATTGAAAATGTGGCCTCACCAAGGTCCTTTATGACTACAGCAAAACATCCCTACTCATATACTAGAATCCTTTGGCTTGTTGCCTGCTGAACCTTCATGCCAACCTTCAGTGACTGTTCCATCATGACAACCAGGTCTCGTTGCAACTCACCTTTTCCTGAACTGCTGTAATTCAATAATTTGTCTTCCTATTTTGGCCACCAAAGTGGATAACCTCACATTTATTCACATCATATTACATTTGTCAAGTTTGTGCTCACTCAGCCAACCTGTCCAAGTCATCCTGCATCCTCTTAGCTTCCTCCTCACAGCACACACTCCCACCCAGCTTAGAGTCATCTGCAAATTTGGAGATATTGCATTCAAATCCTTTGTCCAAATCATTAATATATATTGTGAACAGCTGGGTTTCCAGCACTGTATCCTACTTGTCACTGCCTGCCATTCTGAAAAGGACCCATTTATTCCAACTCACTGCTTCCTGTCTGCCAAACATTTCTCTATCCACATCAATATATTACCCCCATGTGCTTTAACGTTGCTTACCAATCTCTTGTGAAAAGCTTTTTGTAAGTCCAGATACATATAACATCCACTGATTCACCCTTGCCTACTCTACTACTCAAAGAATTTCAGAAGATTTGTCAAACAAGATTTCCTTTTCATATATCCATGCTGAGTTGGACCAATTCTGTCACTGCTTTCCAAAGGTTCAATTATTACAGCCTTAATAAGGGACTCCAGCATTTTCCCCATCAGGGATGTCAAGATAACCGGCCTACAATTCCTCATTTTCTCTCTCCTTGCTTATTTAAAAAGTGGAGTTACATTAGCTATTATTGGAACACTTCCAGAGTCTACAGAATGCTGGAAAATGATCACCAATGCATCCGCTAATTCTTGGGCCACTTCCTTAAATACTCTGGGATGCAGAGCATTAGCTCTCAAGACTGATTGGATTTTAATCCTGTCAAATTCCCCAATACCAATACCTGACTAATAAGGATTTCTTTCAGTTCCTTCTCCACGA
The DNA here is from genome assembly GCF_004010195.1 of Chiloscyllium plagiosum. Lineage (NCBI taxonomy): Eukaryota > Metazoa > Chordata > Chondrichthyes > Orectolobiformes > Hemiscylliidae > Chiloscyllium > Chiloscyllium plagiosum. The sequence continues at coordinate 39,818,864 of NC_057744.1, read as the reverse complement.
TTGACCCTTCATCCTCGAGCATGTCCAGAAGGTTATTTTTGTCCTCCTTTTGTGAAGACAGATCCAAAGTATTTGTTCAACTGAACTATCATCTTTTTGTTGTCTGTTGTGAATTCACCTGATTCTGATTGCAAGGGACTTATATTTGTTTTAACCAGTCTTCTTCTCTTCACCTATTTACAGAAGATTTTACAGTCAGTTTTACATTTTCCATAAATTTATTCTTATATTCTCTTTTCCCTTTACAAATTAAACCCTTTGTCCTCCTCTGCTGAATTTTAAAGTTCTCCCTGTTCTCAAGATTTCCTGCTTTTCTGGTCAATTTATATGCTCCTCTTTGACTTTAACACTAAGCCTGATTTCCCTTGTTAGTGATGACGAACCACCATCCCTGATTTACTCTTACGCCAGACAAGAATGTATAAATGTTGAAGTTCATCCATATATTCTTTAAATGTCTGCCATTGCCAATCCACCATCAACCCCATAAGTATTCTTGGCCAGTTTATCCTAGCCAATGCATGCTTCATACCATCAAAGTTAGCTTGCTTTAAGTTCAGAACCCTAGTTTCAGATTTAACCATGTCACTCTCCATCTTAAGAAGAATTCTACCATATTATGATCACTCTTGCCCAAAGGATCTTGTACCACAAGGATGCTAATTAATCCTCTCTCATTACACAATAGCCAGTGTAGGGTTGCCTGCTCTCTTGTTCGTTCCATGACGTATTAATCAAAAAAATCATCTCTCAGACATTCAGGAAATCCTCCACCATTGCATTACTACCAATTTGATAAATATAATTGATATGCAGGTTGAAGTCACCCATAATAAGTGCTGTATCCTTACTGTACATATCTCTAATTTCCTGTTAGATATCATCTCCAATTTTGCAATTACTGTTTAGTGGTGTGTACACAACTCCCACTAACATATTTTTCCCTTCAGTGTTCCACAGCTCCGCCTATACAGTTTCTACATCATCTAGTCCAATGTCCTTAATTACTATTATGTTAATCTCCTCCTTAACCAGGATTGCAACCCCACCTCCCCTCCCTTTCCATCTATCTTTCCTGAAAATTGATTACCCCTGACTGTTGAGTTCCCATCTTGGTCACCCTGGTGCCAGGACTCCATATCCATTAACAATTGTCTGTGCAGTTAATTCATTCACCTTATGACAAATGAACATAGAACACAGAAAAGTACAGCACAGAACAGGCCGAGGGTTAATCCTAATGTAAAATAAAATAACTTAACCTACGCACTCCTCAACTCACTGCAACCCATGTATATGTCCAGCAGTCGCTTAAGTGTCCCTAAGACTCGGCTTCCACCACCACCACCACCACCGCTGGCAACGCATTCCTGCATTCACAACTCTCTGCGTAAAGAGAGTTGCTTGCATTGAGACAAAGAGCCTTCAGGCTTGTGTTTCTTTTGACATGTATTGCTCTTTACGAATTAATGTGACCATTTCTGATTTATGTCTTTGGTTTCTCTGCCTTCTACTTTCACTTTTCCCCTTACTGCCTTTTGTTTCTGTCCCCACTTTACTTACCTCCAACTTCCTGCATTGGTTCCCAATCCCCTGCTATTTTAGTTTAATTTTTGATTTTTGATCATTTGATACTAATCCGGATTTCACCCTAAGACTGTGAAGGCACCACTCACACTGAAGTGTTGGAGAATCTCAAAGCATAAATGGGAAATCATGTGTCACAAACTTGATTGAGTTTTTTGAGGAAATAACAAAGCGGATTGATGAGAGCAGAGCGGTAAATGTGATCTATATGAACTTCAGTAAGGTGTTCGACAAGGGGAGACTGATTAGCAAGGTTAGATCTCATGGAATACAGGGAGAACTAGCCATTTGGATACAGAACTGGCTCAAAGGTAGAAGACAGAGGGTGGTGGTGGAGGGATGTTTTTCAGACTGGAGGTCTATGACCAGTGGAGTGCCACAAAGATTGGTGCTGGGTCCTCTACTTTTTGTCATTTACATAAATGATTTTTAATTCAGATAAATGCGAGGTGCTGCATTTTGGGAAAGCAAATCTTAGCAGGACATATTCACTTAATGGCGAGGTCCTAGGCAGTGTTGCTGAACAAAGAGACCTTGAAGTGCAGGTTCATAGCTCCTTGAAAGTGGAGTCCCAGGTAGATAGGATAGTCAAGAAGGCATTTGGTATGCTTTTCTTTATTGGTCAGAGTGTTGAGTACAGGAGTTGAGAGGTCATGTTGCAGCTGTACAGGACATTGGTTAGGCCACTGTTAGAATATTGCATGCAATTCTGGTCTCCTTCCTATCAGAAAGATGTTGTGAAACTTGAAAGGGTTCAGAAAAGATTTACAAGGATTTGCCAGGGTCGGAGGATTTGAGATATAGGGAGAGGCTGAACAGTCTGGGGATGTTTTCCCTGGAGTGTCGGAGGCTGAGGGGTGACCTGATAGTGGTTTACAAAATTATGAGAGGCATGGATAGGGTAAATAGGCAAAGTCTTTTCCCTGGGGTCGGGGAGTCCAGAACTAGGGGGCATAGGTTTTGGGTGACAGGGGAAAGATATAAAAGAGACCTAAGGGGCAACCTTTTCACACAGAGGGTGGTATGTATATGGAATGAGCTGCCAGAGAAAGTGTGGACGCTGGTACAATTGCAACATTTAAGAGGCATTTGAATGGGTATATGAATAGGAAGGGTTTGGAGGGATATGGGCCAAATGCTGGCAGGTGGGACTGGTTTGGGTTGGGATATCTGGTCAGCTTGGACCGAAGGGTCTGTTTCCATGCTGTACTCTCTATGACTCTATAAAACCACTGTGAACAAAACTTTTCCTTGAGTTAGCAAGAAAACAGTTATGCAGATTAAGTATCTATTGCAGCAGTTCCAGGAGTTTAATTCATTCTTTTGACAATGGTTTCTTCTTATATTCTCACTGGTGATTTTTAGGAATCCCAAGAAACTAATGAAATTGACAGTAGATTTCAAATTGCAATTCTGAACTGTAAAATAAAAATGGCAACAGGTTGGAGACCACTTCCTGGTTTGTTCTTGTACTTGTTAATTTTAATTTGGAGGTGCCAGTGTTGGACTGGGGTGTACAAAGTTAAAAATCACACAACACCAAGTTATAATCCAACAGGTTTATTTGGAAGCACTAACTTTCAGAGCGCTGCTCCTTCATCAGGTGGTTGTGGAGTAAAATATCATAAGACACAGAACTTATAGCAGAAGTTTACTGTGTGATGCAACTGAAATTATATATTGAAAAAGATCTGGATTGTTTGTAAAGTCTCTCATCTTTTAAAATGACCATGTTGGTTTCAGTTCTTTCATTTGTAAATCCCAGAACTTTTTTTAAAGTTACACACACATAAAAGTTTGTGAATTGAATTTGTATTTGCAGAATTACATTTTATTTTGCTCAAAAACTGCATGAATCCATGTAAGGTTCTGTAAATCCCTTTTTTAAAAAAAAATTTTATCTGAACATTGGGGCATAGACAGCCTCACACAGAGCACCTCACACCTTCAATGCATTATCTGAGCTGACGTGGCACTCCTTGTTAAAATTCACTTGAGAATGCAACTTTAAAAAAACAGTTCTGGGATTAACAATGGTCATTCTAAAAGATGAGAGACTTAACAGACAATCCAGGTCTTTTTCAATATATAATTGTAGTAGCATGACAGTGTAAACTTTTGCTATAAATTCTACATCTTATGATTATACACCACAACCACCTGGTGAAGAGGCAGGTCCAAATAAACCTGCTGGACACCTGGTGTGTGACTTTTAACTTTGTTAATTTTAGCCAGTCACAATGCCCCAATCTCAGGAGTTTATCCAGATTAAAATTCCACAAATGGTTATATCAACTCTGTTAATAATTACATACAGAAAAGTAGAATCAGACACAAGAAATAATTTCCAAATGGATATGAGAAGCAATTTTGTCAATTTGAGAACAATAGTTGGACAGCATTAGACTAGGGCCAGATACTTTCAGAGAACAGTTTAGGACCAAAGAAATAACATTTGAATAACAATTTCATTAAGTTACTCCTGTTAAATGCTGATTTTACATAAAACTTATCTAGGCCTCTCTCCATGATAGTTTGAGCAGCTAAAGGCCCCACAACAACTTGATTTGGACACACTGCTTTTCACTCAAAGTGCACACTTACCCAATGTCTGTAATGGTCAATCCCACTCATTCAATTCAATAATCAAAGCCAAAGTCCATCTGTCATAGTGTCCACTGACAGTTTGTTCTAACAGTAACAAATTTCAGTCCCATGTCTGCCCCAGTATGAATAGGAAAGAGGAAGCTGACTGAGTTTGACAATCTTACCACTGCTATTAAACCACTTCCTGTGTATGCATCAGCTACAAGTTAACATACAGTACACATTTTTTCTCAATTCTGTTTGGAAGTAAATGCTTTATTATTTATTGATTTGCAGAAATATATTGCCTATGTGTGCGGAAATGAATTATAAACTGTCCTCATGAGTATACATTAAGCTGTCATTATCGGTACTAAGTTTTGACATCTCCCGCTAGTTAGTATTTTAGTTTCAGTTACTCAGCTAAGCTGCTTTTCCTGTCAAACCGTTTCATTAATGCTTCATCATGAAATCTACAGGAAACATCATTCTGTCGGCAAACTGGTAGCTGATGTTTTTCATATTTTAAGTGGTACAGACTCACCCCATTTTTTTCTACACTCCATATCAATACCTTGTACTCAATTTTCACTGTCCTGCTCACACCTGTTTAATGTTTAATGTTAATGTTTAATGTTCTATTCTATTAGGTTCCAATCTTCTCTTCATTCCCCACACAGTTTAATTATCCATACAGACTTATTGCACTGACTCCTAATATGCTTTTCTTACTTGATTTTCCTGATCACTTCCCATAATATTATAATCACACCCAAATTCATTCCACTTGATCCCTGCACATGCAAATTAATACACCAATCTTCCCAGTCCTACTTTTGGATTAGGGTTCTTGGATCAAACATTACCAGTTAGATATTGTCAGAGTGATTCCCTAATTTTTGTTGCATTCATGGAGTATGGGTGTTGCTGGGCTTTTTTTTAATTTATCTCTGGGACATGGGCATCAGTGGCTGGCTGGACAGCATTTACTGTCCCTGTTTGGCCTTGAAAAGGTGGTGGTGAACTGCCTTCTTGAACCACTGTAGTCCATGTGCTGTACATTGATCTACAATGCACTTAAAGAGAGAATTCCAGGATTTTGATCAAGCAACTGTGAAGGAGTGGTGATATATTTCCAAGCCAGGATGGTGTGTGGCTTGCAGGTGAACCTGTATGTGGTGGTGTTCCCATGTATCTGCTGCCCTTGTATCTGCTGCCCTTCCCAGATGGGAGTGGTCATGAGTGTAAAAGGTGTTGTGTAAGCATCTTTGGTGAATTTCTGTATGCATGTTGTAGATAGTAGACACTGCTGTTCCTGGTGATGGAAAGATGTGGTGCCAATCAAGCTGGCTGGTTACCAGGCAGCATACTCCAAATCCTAATAACTCTGAGTGAAGACATTTCTCTTCATCTCACTCCTAGTTCTCTTGCTGACAATCTTGACATTATGACTACGAGCTACTGATATACCAACTAGTTGAAACAAAATATCCTTCTTCATCCAAAGTTGTTCATAATTTTGAATACTTCTTCATCCTGTCTGTTCCAAGGAGAGTAAGCTCAATTTCTCTAATCTTTCCATTGCAGTAAATTTTCTTTGAACTTTCTCTAAGGCTGTTTTTCAGAACCAAAAGGGTGACTGCTTTATTTACAAGACTTTTGGTATCAGTTCTCATCCTTCTGCATCAAAAGGTGGCCCTCACAGATTGGATCTGATGTTGAGCACCACAGGGATGTCAGCCATAGGTGACAATATATTTCCCCAGGTAGGGGAAACGTTCCATGTCTCAGAATACTTTTCCATTGAACACGTTAGTCGTTTTCTTCTTGGATTTCAACCTGTTGAGGTTTGAAGTGTTTTCTGCCAATCCTGCAGACAATGTTCAAACAACTGGGAAGCTTGTGCTTAACAAGATAAAGAATGGTGGTGATGAAGATGGAGAAAATGTTGGAGCTGATGCCACATCCCTGCTTGACACCTGTCTTGATCTCAAAGGTGTTGTTATACACAGCCATCGATGAACACTGTAAGTTGATTGATTGAATCAAAAGCTAGGTCAGATCAATGTAGTTCACGTAGAGTTGTTGTTCTTTTTGGTATTTCTCTTAAAGTTGTCAAGCAGTGAAAATCATGTCCCCAGTTCTATGGTTTGGTCAGAAACCACACGAGCTTTCCAGAAGGATCTCTTCAGAAACTGGAAGAAGCCACACAGCAAGAATTTGGGTGAATATCCAGGTCGTGGAGGAAAGAATGAGTCTTGAAATGCAACTCCAATGGAATTCTCATGCTAACCGATGATGCGGAACACTAGCTTGTCATCACCATCACATGTCTTCTAAAAAGACAAGTTCAAGACTTCTTGGAGGTGTCCATGAACAAAGCACTAGTCATGATCAATTATGCAATCATTCGATGCCAAGACCAAAAGGATACACTCATTAACAAAGTGATGACCATTGCCGATGACTGCTTGACAGACAGACTGCTTGCTCATCTGTTCCTCGATGTCCATCAAATGCCACTAGAACCAATTGAAGGTGAAGAAACAGGTTTGAAAAAAGTTCAACATTAACTCTGGGCGGCATGGTGGCACAGTGGTTAGCACTGTTGCCTCACAGCGCCAGAGACCCGGGTTCAATTCCTGCCTCAGGCGACTCTCTGTGTGGAGTTTGCACATTCTCTGCATGGGTTTCCTTCCACAATCCAAATAAATGTGCAGGTTAGGTGAATTGGCCATGCTAAATTGTCCGTAGTGTTAGGGGAATGGGTCTGGGTGGCGGGTTGGTGTGGACTTGTTGGGCCAAAGGGCCTGTTTCCATGCTGTAAGTAATCTAATCTAACTTTATTGGTTTGAGTACAGAAGTTGGGAGGCCATGCTGTGGCTGTACAGGATATTGGTTAGGCCACTGTTGGAATATTGCGTGCAATTCTGGTCTCCTTCCTATCGGAAAGATGTTGTGAAACTTGAAAGGGTTCAGAAAAGATTTACACGGATGTTGCCAAGGTTGGAGGATCTGAGCTACAGGGAGAGGCTAAATAGGCTGGGGCTGTTTTCCCTGGAGTGTCGGAGGCTGAGAGGTGGCTTTATAGAGGTTTACAAAATTATAAGGGGCATATGATAAATAGGCAAAGTCTTTTCCCTAGGGTTGGGGAGTCTAGAATTAGAGGACATAGGGCATAGGGTTAGGGTGAGAGGGGAAAGATATAAAAGAAACCTAAGGGGCAACTTTTTCACACAGAGGGTGGTACATGTATGGAATGAGCTGCCAGAGGATGTGGTGGAGGGTGGTACAATTGCAACATTTAAGAGGCATTTGGATGGGTATACGAATATGAAGGGTTTGGAGGGATATGGGCTGGGTGCTGGCAGGTGGGACTAGATTGGGTTTGGATATCTGGTCAGCATAGACGGGTTAGACCGAAGGGTCTGTTTCCATGCTTGTACATCTCTATGACTCTATGACTCTAAATGGCTTCAAGAGCCAAGCAGGCTAGTAAACATCCAACAATATCTTCACCAAAATCTCCAAAGATTTTAGTGGGGTAGAGGAAATATGGAAAAAAACTGAAGACAAACCATCATCTCATGCTATCAAGAAATTATCAGCTACAAGAGCAGGAAACATCGAGCCTGGTTTGGTGAGAATGACCAAATCATCACTACTTCATTGATGAGGAGTAGGAAGCTCTTCATGCCTGGCAAAACAACTTCACCAACAAAGCAATGAAGAGAACTTGCCAAGTAGTAAAAGAAAAACCAGGGAACTCAAGAGCCAATGTGGATTGAGAAAGCAAAGGATTTGCACCTCCTGACCAACAAATATGACACCTGGGTCTTCTTCAGTACCACCAAAGCATGCAACATAGTCCATAGAACAGTACAGCACAGTACTCTTCGACCCTTGATGTTATGCCAACCTTTAACTCTCAGATCAAACTAACCACTATACCCTACATTTTACCATCGTCCATATGCCTATCTGAGAGTCACTTAAATGTCCCGAGTGTATCTGACTGTTACCACTGTTGGTAGTGCATTCCATGCACTCACCATTCACTGCGTAAAGAACTTACCTCTGACATCTTCCCTAAACCTCCCTTCAATCACATTAAAATTATGTCCCATCGTGCCAGCCATTTGCACCCTGGGAAAAAGCCGTTGGCTATCCACTCTATCTATGCTTCTCATCATCTTGTACACCTCTATCAAGTCACCTCTCATCCTTCTTCACTCCAAAGAGAAAAAAACCTAGCTCTCTCAACCTTTCTTCATAAGACATGCGCTCCAGTCCAGGCAGCATCCTGATAAATCACCAATCTTCATTCACTCTAAAGCTACCTGAAATGAGACAACCAAAACTGAACACAATATTTTAAGTGTGCTCTAATCAGGGCTTTATAGAGCTGCAGCATAAACTCGCTACTCTTAAACTCAATCCCCCACTAATGAAAGCCATCACACCATACGCCTCCTTAACAACTCTATCAACTTGTGTGGATTCTTGATGGTGTGGCTGTGCAGAGGGATCTTGGAGTCCATGTGCATAGATCCCTGAAAGTTGCCACCCAGGTGGATAGTGCTGTTAAGAAGGCATACAGTGTTTGAAATTTCATTGGTAGAGGGATTGAGTTCCGGAACTGCAATATCATGCTGCAACGATACAAAATGCTGGTGCGGCCACCCTTGAAATATTGTGTACAGTTCTGGTCCCCATATTTCGGGAAGGTTGTGGAAACCTTGGAAAAGGTGCAGAGGAGATTTACTAGGATGTTGCCTGGTCTGGAGGGAATGTCGTATGAGGAAAGGCTGAGAGACTTGAACCTATTCTCATTGGCAAGAAGAAGGCTAAGAGGGGATTTGCTAGAGATATACAAGATGATCAGAGGATTACATAGGGTAGACAGTGAAAGACGTTTTTTCCAGGATGATGACATCAGCTTGTACGAGAGGGCATAACTACAAATTGAGGGGTGATGGATTTAAGACAGACGTCAGAGGCAGGTTCTTTACACAGAGAGTGGTAAGGGCATGGAATGCCCTACCTGCTAGGGTAGTCAACTCAGCCACATCAAGGAGATTTAAACAATCCTTAGATAAGCACTTGGATGATTTTGGGATAGTGTACTGGGACGAGCTGAGAATAGTACACAGGTTGGTGCAACATCGAGGGCCGAAGAGCCAGTTCTGTGCTGTATTGTTCTATGTTCTATGTAAACCATGAGGGATCTATGGGCATAGACCCTGACATCCCTCTGTTCCTCCACACTGTCAAGAATCCTGCCTTTAACCCTGTAATCTGCATTCGAATTCAATCTTCCAAAATGAATCACTTTGCACTTTTCCAGGTTCAGCTCCATCTGCCACTACTTAGCCCAGCACTGCATTCCTGTCTATGTCCTGTTGCAACCTATAACAGCCCTCCACACTATCCTCCACTCCACCACCCTTTGTGTCATTGGCAACTAACCCACCCTTCCTCTTCCCCTTCCAAGTCATTTATAAAAATCACAAAGAGCAGAGGTCCCAGAACAGATTCCTGCAGAACACCACTGGTCACCGAGATCCAGGCTGAATACTTTCCATCTACTTCCACCCTCTTCGTCTATGGGCAAGCTGTAATAGATAGCCAAATTTCCTTGTATCCCATGCCTCCTTACTTTCTGAATGAGCCTACCATGAGGAATCTTATCAAATGCTTTGGTAAAATCCATGTACACCACATCCACTGCTCCATCTTCTCAATGTGTTTTGTCACACCATCAAAGAATTCAATAATGCTTCTGAGGCATGGCCTACCCCTCATAAAGCCATTCTGAATACTTCTAATCAAACTACGCTTTTCCAAATAATCATAAATCCTGTCTCTCAGAATCCTCTCCAATAATTTGCTCAAAACTGACGGAAGATGATTAGGGGGTTAGATCGGGTTGACAGTGTGAACCTTTTCCCGCGTATGGAGTCGGGTATTACAAGGGGGCATAGCTTTAAATTAAGGGGGGGTAGATATAGGACTGAAGTTAGGGGTAGGTTCTTCACTCAGCGAGTCGTAAGTTCATGGAATGCCCTGCCAGTAGCAGTGGTGGACTCTCCCTCTTTATGGGCATTTAAGCGGGCATTGGATAGGTATATGGAGGAGAGTGGGTTAATATAGGTTAGGTGGGCTTGGATCGGCGCAACATCGAGGGCCAAAGGGCCTGTACTGCGCTGTATTCTTCTATGTTCTTCTATGTTCTATTAAAGGAAGGCTGACTGGTCTATAATTCCTAGGGTTATCCCTAATCCCTTCCTTGAACAAGGGAATAACATTTGCCACCCTGCAATATATGGACCCAAAATATGAGTCTTCAAATGAGTGTGAAGTAAGGATGGAACCCTTTTGTGACACAGATTGGCTTTCAAGGAGACAAAACTTCAAAGAACTTAACATTGGCTAACATGATGCCATTATGTAGATAAGGTGGTAAGGAAAAGCCAGTGAGCCTGACATCAATGGTGGACAAGTTGTCAGACAGAATTCTGAGGGACAGGATTTATATATGTTTGGAAAGGTAACGACTGATTAGGGATAGTTGACATGACTTTGTGTTGGAAATCGTGTCTTCGTAACTTTAAAGAAGTGACAAAGAAGTTTGATGAAGGCAGAATGATGGACATTGACTATATGAACTTCAGCAAGGTGTACAACAAGGTTCTGCATGGTTTGACTGTTTTTTTTAGGTTAGATTACAGGGAATATATGGAGAGCTAGCCATTTGGATACAAAACTGAGTTGAAGGTAGGAGACAGAGGGTTGTGGTGGATGATTCCATTTTGAACTAGAGACCTGCGACCAGCATTGTGGCACAAAGATCGGTGCTGGTTCCACTGCTTTTTGTCATTTATATAAGTGATCTGGATGTGAATGTAGGAGTTATGGTTAGCAAATTTATGGATGAAACCAAATTAGTGGTGTAGTGGACAGTAAAGATTACCTCAAATTACAACATGACCTTGGTCTGATGGGTCGATAGGCTGAGGAGTAGCAGATAATCTGAACAAATATGAGGTGCTACATTTTGGAAAGGCAAATCAGAGCAGGACTTATACACTTAATGGTAATGTCAGGGATGTTGCTAAACAAAGAGACCTTGGAGTGCAAGTTCATAGTTCATTGAAAGTGAAGTCGCAGGTAGACAAGATAGTAAAGAAAGCATTTGGTACGGTTGCCTTTACTGGTCAGTGCATTGAGTACAGGAGTTGGGAGGTCATGTTGCAGCTGTACAGGACATTGTTGAAACTTTATTGCTGGAACAGCACAGCAGGTCAGGCAGCATCCAGGGAACAGGAGATTCGACGTTTCGGGCACAGGCCCTTCTTCAGGAATGAGCAGAGAGTGTTCAGCAGGAGAAGATAAAAGGTAGGGAGGAGGGACTTGGAGGAGGGGAGTTGGAAATGTGATAGGTGGAAAGAGGTCAAGGTGAGGGTGATAGGTCGGAGTAGGGTGGAGGCGGAGAGGTCAAGAAGAAGACTACAGGTCAGGAAGGCAGTGCCGGGCTGGAGGGATCCGGCTGAGACAAGGGGGGGGGAGGGGGGATGAAGAAACTGGTGAAGTCCAAGTTCATCCCCTGCGGTTGGAGGGCTCCCAG
>NC_057744.1:39791010-39806589 GCF_004010195.1 Chiloscyllium plagiosum | reverse complement strand
TTGACCTCTTTCCACCTATCACATTTCCAACGCCCCTCCTCCAAGTCCCTCCTCCCTACCTTTTATCTTCTCCTGCTGAACACTCTCTGCTCATTCCTGAAGAAGGGCCTGTGCCCGAAACGTCGAATCTCCTGTTCCCTGGATGCTGCCTGACCTGCTATGCTGTTCCAGCAATAAAGTTTCAACTTTGATCTCCAGCATCTGCAGACCTCACTTTCTCCTGTACAGGACATTGGTTAGGCTACATTGAAATACTGTATTCAATTCTCATCTCCTTGCTGTAGGAAAAATATTGTGAAACTTGAAAGGATCCAAAAAAGATTTACAGGATTTTGCCAGGGTTGGACAGTTTGAGCTATAGAGAGAGGTGAATAGGTAGGGGCTATTTTGACTGGAGCATTGCAAGCTGAGCGGTGACCTTACAGAGGTTTATAAAATCATGAGGGGCATGGATAAGATAAATGTTCAAAGTTTTTTCCCCAGGGTAAGAGAGTCCAAAGCTAGAGGGCATAGGTTTAAGGTGAGAGGGGAAATATTTAAAAGGACCTGAGTAGTGTGTGCATGGAATGAACGGCCAGAGGAAATGATGAAGGCTGGTACAATCATAACATTTAAATGGCATTTGGGTGGGTATATGAATAGGAAGGGTTTCGAGGGATATGGGGCAAATGCTAGCAAATGGAATTAGATTAATTTGGGATATCTCATCAGCAACACCATTTAATTGGTCCTGTTAAATTGTCCCATAGCGTTAGTCAGGGGAGTGGGGTGGATTGCTCTTCGGAGGGTCAGTGTGAACTGGTTGGGCTGAAGGGCCTGTTTCCACATTGTAGGTAATCTAATCTAAACACATGAATAATGGAAAAGCTGCAGAAGTACATGGGTTACAGTGGAGATTTTCAAACTTGGAGGAGCAGAACACGTCATCTTCAACAATTGTTCCTACAAATCTGGGACAAGAAACAATTCTTGCTGATCCCATGGATACTGCAATCATCAAAGTCTTCTAGAAAGAAGTCAAAGTAGACTTTGGGCACTACCATAGAATCTCCTTATGCTAATACTATTGCAAGTTGTTTTTTCAAATTTCCCCACCTCTGAAATTAAACTGACTGCCTTACCTTTACACAGGTTTTTTTAAGCACTGTCATAATGTTTACAATTCTCCAGTCCTCTGGCATCTCCCTTCAATCTATGGAAGACAGAATAGCAGTGACCCTGCAATTTCCACTCTCACCTCCTCCAATATTCTTCGATATGTCTCAGTGCCCTGTCAACTTTAAGTGTTATCAGTCTATTCAACTGTTTCTCCTTATCAATTTTGAAATTTTCTTGTGACAGAGTTCCCTCCTCTGTTCCCATTGCCTGGGTTGTAATGATCTCTTTGATAAGGACAGATACAAGGAATTTATTTGAGACCTCAGCCATGTCCCCACCTTCATGCATAAATTTCTTTTTTAAGACCCTTAAGACTGCTTCTTTTAGCACTCTTTTACCAATATATTTGGGATTCCCCTTTATGTTGGGTGCCAATCATTTCTGATAATCACTCTTTACTTCTCTGAGATGTCTTTACTTCTTCTGTGCACTTTAGAGTCATAGAACCATGAAGATTTGCAGCACAGAAAAAGATCCTTCAACCCATCTTGTCTGCATCAGTCAAGAACTATTCTAATCTCGTTTTCCAGCAATTGACCATGACCTTTTTTGCCTTGGGATTGTAACTGCACATCTGAATACTTCTTAAATGTTATGAAGGCTTTCTGTTTCTACCATCCTTTCAGGCAGTGTATTTTTAATGTTTCTCTTTATTGTCTGTTGTATTTATTACCTGACACTTTCCAAGCCCAAATTTTTCAACATGTTATTAAAGGAATATACCTGATTATGCCACACCATTTCTTTTTGAATTGTTTAGCTGCTGTTTCCTTTGCCAACCTTTTGATTCAGTCTTTCAGGCTGGACTCTGTTATTGTACATTGAAACTGATTCTCTGCCAATTCATTACTCTTACTCTGGATTGCCTATTTTTCTGTCCTCATTCCAAATGCTGTGAACAATGCTATGTGATGCTGTTCACTCACTGATCGACTTGGGCTACCTCATTTCCAAAAACCATGTCCAGCAGTGCATCTTTCCATATTGGATTTGACACATACTGGTATAGGAAATTTTCCTGTATTTTCCTGTAGGAATGCTTGTTCTTCCTCTGTCTTTAATCTATCCAGTCTACCTTTGGATAACTAATATCTCACATTATAAATACTCAATATGATGTTTGCATTTCTGTATAGCTAAGCTGCAGATTTCTTCATCTATGTCCTTCCAATTAGTTTACAGTCTACAGATTACAGCAAGCAATGTAACTGCATCATTGTTATTCCTTAGATCTAACAAATTGATTCTGTCATTGAACCTGAGATATCCTCTTTTCCCAGCACTGCAATATTCTTCTCAACCAATAATATTACTAGTCATCCCTTCCTTCCATTCCTGTAATTTTTGAACATTTTGTACCCAGGAGCATTTAATACCCAGTCATGTCCTTTCTTGAACCAGACCTCTGTTTTCACCACAGCATCATTTGGAATTCCCATGCAGAGATGCTGTGTTTCAGAGGAATGTGTAGGGCAGGTAGAATTGGTCAGAGTTGTGGACATATGAGTGGTCCTGGAGTGGTGCAGTCAATGATTTATGAGGCAAGTATGGGGTCTGTTTAATAGTTACATAGGATTTAAATTAAGTAGTTAGTGGCCTAACATTTCCTGAGAAATTATTCTAGTTCATTTCCAAGGAACTATTTTGTCTTGGATTTAATTTGAGACTTTCAAAGGGTTCCAGGTGTTGTAGAATTTGCCAATGGAAAGCTCAATTTCCTGAGCAATTCCTTTGGAGTGTGCTCGAATGGGGATTCCACTGGGTCCCTTATGTGTAACCCCTATCCACACTATATTACTGACCATCTAGCCAGCAGAAAATTGGGGCCCATTACAATCTGCCCTGTTCCTGCTCTGTCCAGGTGCAACCCATTCATCTTGTACTGGTACCATATTCTTCAGAGATAGCCCCAGTCACCCAGGAATCTAAAGGTTTTTTTAGATTCATTTGTAAGGTGTGGGCAGCACTGGCTGGCCAGTATTAACTGGCAATATTCCTGATGAAGGGCTTTTGCCTGAAACGTCGATTTCCGGATGAAGAGCTTTTGCCTGAAACATCGATGTTCCTTATCCTCAGATGCAGCCTGACCTGCTGTGCTTTTCCAGCACCACTCTAATCTAGACTCTGATCTCCAGTATCTGCAGTACCCACTTCTGCCTGGTCAGTATTAATCGCTGTTGAGAAGGTTGGCAGTGAGCTGCTTAAAGCTGCCTTCAGGGAAGGAAACTGTCATTCTTGCCTGTTCTGGTCTACATTAGACTCCAGAACCATAGTAATGTGGTTGACCCTTAACTGCTCTCTGGACAATTGGGTATAAATCTTGGCCTAGCCAGCAATGCTCACAGCCTGTGATTGAAAACTTTTAAAATATGGCAAGTGTATTTGAGTTTCTGTTCAATGGTAATCCCAGAGCATTGATTCTGGGAAATTCAATGATAGTAACACCATTGAATGCCAGGGGTGGTGGTGAGATTATCTCTTGTTGGAGATGGTCATTGCTTTGTATTTGGAGAAAGTGAGGACTGTAGATGCTGGAGATCAGAGTCGAAAGTGTGTTGCTGAGAAAACACAGCAGGTCAGGCAGCATCCGAGGAGCAGGTGAATCGATGTTTTGGGCATAAGCCCATCATCAGGAATGAGGCTTGTGGACCAGGGCTGAGAGATAAATGAGAGGGAGTGGGGTTGCAGGGAAGGTAGCTGGGAAAGTGATAGGTGAATGAAGGTGATGGAAAAGGTGATAGGTCAGAGGGAGGAGTGATGGTCAGGTCAGGAGGGCAGTGCCAAGTTGGAGGCTTGGAATTGGGATAATGTGATGGGAGGGGCAATGAGGAAGCTGTTGAAATCCACATTTATCCTATGTGATTTCAGGGTCCCAAGGTAGAAAATGAGGCATTCTTCCTCCATTTATCGGGTGGTAATGGTTTGGTGGTGGATGAGGCCCAGGACCTGCATGTCCTTGATGAAGTGGAAGGAGGAATTGAAGTGTTCACCCACAGGACGGTGGGGTTGGTGGGTGCAGGTGTCCCAGAGATGTTCTCTGAAATGATCCGCTCCCCGATGTAGAGGAGACCACACCACCTGCAGCCAATGCAGTAGATGACATTAGTAGAGGTACAGGTAAACTTCGATCCTGTGGAAGGATCCCTTGGGGTCTTGGACTGAGGTGAGGGGAGTGGTGTGAGTGCAGGTTTTGCATTTCCTGCAGTTGCCGGGAAAGGTGCCAGGAGTGGGCTGCAGGCTGGTGGGGCACGTGGACCTGACGAGGGAGTCGCAGAGGGAATGGTCTCTCTGGAACGCTGATGGGCTAGGGAGGAAAATATATCTTTGGTGGTGGAGTCTGTTTGGAGTTGGCAGAAGTGGCAGAGGATGATGCTATATATGCTGAGGTTGAGGTTGATGGTGAGGAAAGTGAGGATGGGGAGGGGTGGTGGTTCTGTCCTTGTTGAGTTGGGACAGGTGGGGTTCAAGGGCGGTGGTGCGTGAAGTGGAGGAGATGCACTGGAGGGCATCCTCAATCACAAGGGAAGGGAAATTGCAATCATGGAAAGAGGAGGCCATCTGGGACTTTCTAAGGTGGAATTGGTTATCCTCGGAACAGATGCACTGGAGGCAGAGGAATTGGGAATAAGGGATGGCATTTTTACAGGAGGTTGGGTGGGAGGTAGGTATTTGTATGATTTGAACGTTATTTGTCACTTGACAGTCCAAGCGAGTGTATTGTGCAGATCTTGTTGAATTTGAGCACTTCAGTAACTGAGAAGTCGCAAATGATGCTAAACCTTTTGCAATCATCAGCAAACATCCTCACTTCTGACATTTAACGGAGGGTAATCACTGATGAATAGCTGAAAATGATTGGGCATAGGACACTATCATGAGGAACTACTGCAGAGATGTCCTGTAGCTAAGATAGCTGAATTTGAACAATCACAACCATCTTTCTTTATGCCAGATATGACTCTAGTCAACATAAAGTTTGCCATCTGTTACTCATTGATTCCAGTTTTGTTAGGGCTTTTCAATTCAGTCAAATGCAGCCTATATGTCAAGGGCTGTCACTCTCACCACACCTCTGGAATTCAGCTCTTTTGTTCATGTTTGAATCAAGGCTGTAAAGAGGTCAGAAGCTGAATGGCCCTGCTGGAAACCAAATGGATGTCAGAGATCAAGTTATTGCTGAGCAGGTATTGTTTGACACCATTGTTGATGACACCTTTAATCATTTCACTGAGGATCAAGAGTAGACTGATGGCTTTGTAATTGGCTGGCTTAGATTTGTCTTGCTTTTTGTGTATAGACATAGCTGGACAATTTTCCACATTCCTGATGAAGGGCTTTTACCTGAAACATCGATTTTCCTGCTCCTCGGTTGCTGTCTGACCTGCTGTGCTTTCTCAGCACCACTCTTATCTAGACTCTGATCTCCAGCATCTGCAGTCCTCACTTTTGCCTAATTTTCAACATTGTCTGGTAGATGCCAGTGTTGTAACTGACAAGGGGAGTGGCTGGTTCTGATACTAAGTTTTCAGTATTATTGCCGGAATGGTGTCAGGGCCCATAGCTTTTGCAGTGCCCAGTGCCTCCAACTGTTTTTTTGATATCACGTGGAGTGAACTAAATTGGCTGAAGACTGGTGTTTGTGATACTGGGGACCAGTGGAGGATGCTAAGATGAATCATCCAGTCAGCTTGAGATTTTTGTAAATATTTCATCCTTATCTTTTTCACTGATATACTAAGCTTCTCCATCATTGAGGATGTGAATAGGCATCCTACTGTTGTGAGTTGTTTAATTGTCGACCACCATTCACAAATGCAGAGCATGGATCTGATCCATTGCTTGTGGGAACACTTTGCTCTGTCTGTCAAATGCTAGTTGTGCTGCTTGACATGTATGTAGTCTTGTTTGGTAGCTTCACAAAGTTGACATCTCATTTTTAGATATGCCTGACGCTGCTCCTGGGATGCCTTCCTGCACTCTGTTGAACCAGGGTTAGTCCTACAGCACGGAGACAAGCCCTTTGACCCAAACTGGTCCATGCTAACCCATTTCACTGCACATGGCCCATATCCTTCTAAACCTTTCCTATACATGTATTTAGCCACACACATTCTAAATGTTGTTATTACACTCACCTCACCAACTTCCACTGGCAGCTCATTTCATATGCATACCACCCTCTGTGCTGCACAGGTTCCCTTTCATTCTTTCCCCTCTAAACTTAAACTGATGCCCTCTAGTTCTGGGATTCCTCAATCCTGAGAAAAGACTAAGAGCATTCATCCTATTCATGCCTCTCATGATCTTGTACACTTCTATAAGATGCCCCCTCAATCTCCCGTCAAATTGGATTAAAATGAACTAAAACAACTTGGACTTGTGAGTGCTAAAAATAAAAATCAACAAAGCTTGAACTGTCCATAATCAGCTTTTATTGACAATTACTGCATGCAGTTGGATAACACTTGTGAGAGAGAATGAGATACAAATTGTTCTTTCTTCTCAAGTTTTTCATGCGTACAGAGAGAAAGGTATGATTTTTTATACTTAAAACATATGAGTATCTGTCAGAAATTATCACTAGATGTTCATCATTTGTTGAATTGAATTTTGATCTGTGTTATCCTATTGAATTGCCAAAACACTGTGTTACACACGCCACTCCATAACCTTGTCTTTGTTTGTGCTGTAGTTAGTTTCGCAAAACATGTGCGAAGCCATTTAATCAAGTTCCAACGAGGGTTACCAAGGTTAGGGAATTTACATAAATTCAGCCTGTGTCATTCAGCAGACATGCTGAGGTTAGCAACCTTTGTTATATTCTTTAACTTATATTGTGTTATAACCCGGAGTTGACCAATTTTCTCAACAGGCAACTTAACTGTTTCACACAATTCCACACCCGTACACTCTAAAGAAAAAAGTCCTAGCTTGTCCAACTTCTCCTTATAACTCAGACCATTGACTTCTGCCAACATCCTTGTAAATTTCTTCTGCACTCTTTCCAGTTTAATAACATCCTTCCTATAGCAAAGTCACCAAAACTGAACACAATACTCCAAGTGCAGCCTCACCAGTGTCCTGTACAACTGCAACATAACTTCCCAACTTCTATATTCAATGCCCTGACTGATGAAGGCCAGTGTGCCAAAAGCCTCCTTCCCTGCCGTCTACCTGTGACTCCACTTTCACAGAATCATGCTCCTAAACTCCAAGGTCCACTACACTCCTGCCACTCACCATGAAACTCCTACCTTGATTTGACTTTCCAAAATGCAAGACTTATCTATATTAAACTCCATTTGCCATTTCTCGGCCCACTCTCCCAGCTGATCAAAGTCCTGCTGCAATTTCTGATAACCTTCCTCACTGTGCACAATACCACCTTTTTAAATGTCATCACAAACTTACTAATCATGCTTTTACATTCTCATCAAGTTGATACCCTGGCTTAGTGGGAGTGGTTGAGTATGCTGGGCCAAAAGATTATGGATTGTGCTGGAGTACAATTCTGCTGTAGTTGATGATCCACAGCACCTTATAGATGCTGAGTCTTGAGTCGCTAGATCTGTTTGAAGTCTGCCTCATTTATCAAGTGACAGTGTTGCATTACGTGATGAAGGGTATTCTCAATGTGAATGCATGACTTCATCTCCACAGGATTGTTCAGTGGTCACTCTACTGAATCTGTCATGGACAGATGCAACTGCAACTGGCAGATTGGTATGGATGAGGACAAGTATATATTTTTTTCTTGTTGGTTGTCTCATCACCTGCTGCAGATCCAGTCAAGAAGCTATGTCCTTTATGATCTAGCCAACTCAATCAGTAGTGCTGCTGCTGAGCTATTCTTGCTGGTGAACATTAAAATCATCCACCGGTAGTACATTTTGTGCCCATGCCACCCTCAATGCTTCCTCCTAGTGTT
Organism: Chiloscyllium plagiosum; assembly: GCF_004010195.1. Taxonomy (NCBI): domain Eukaryota; kingdom Metazoa; phylum Chordata; class Chondrichthyes; order Orectolobiformes; family Hemiscylliidae; genus Chiloscyllium; species Chiloscyllium plagiosum. The sequence continues at coordinate 39,798,503 of NC_057744.1, read as the reverse complement.
GTTTAACATGGAGAAGTGCTCATTCAACAGTTGAGGGAGGACATTACATGATAATCAACAGATTTCCTTGTCCATGCTTAATCTGAAGCAAGAAACTTCATGACGTCTGGAGTCAATGTTGAGGACTCCCAAGGTAACTCTTCCCAACTGTATACCATCTCTGCTGGGTCTGTCCTGCCAATGGTACAGCACATATTCAGGGATGGTGATGATAGTGTCTGGTACATTGTCCAGCAGGTATGATTCCATGAGTATGACTGTATCAGAGTGTTGCTTGAGTAGTCTGTGAGATAGCTCTCCCAATTTTGATACGGGCCCCCAAATATTGGTAAGGAGGACTTTGCAGTGTTGGCAGAGCTGTTTCCGCTATTGTCTTTTCTGGTGCCGAGGTCGATATCAGGTGATCCATTCAGTTTCATTTCTTTGTTAAGATTTTGTTGTGATTGATCCAACTGAGTGGCTTTCTAGGCCATGCCAGAGAGTAGTTGAGAGTAAACCACATTACTGTGGGTTCAGGTGAGGATAGCAAATTTCTTTCTTCAAAGGACATTTGTGAACCAGATGGGTTTTTCTAAGAATTGATAATGGTTCCATGGTCATCAATAAATTCTCAATTCCAGACATTTTCTATTGAATTAAAATTCCACTATCTTCCATAGTGGGATTCAAATGTCGGTTCTCAGAATTTCAGTTAACCGAGTTTCCGGATTAATAGACTAGCAATAATGCCACCAGGCACTGCCTTCCATACAGCATTTGTCTCACTATTTCTGTGCACATTTGCAGCTGTGTCACTGTGGAATAACCTGGAGATTTCTAATTTGATGTCCTGTTTGTTAATTTTCTATCTAGCTCCTTGAATTCCAATTGCAGGACCATACTCCCTTCCTTACCTATTACTAGCATAGTGGCTCATTGGTTAGCACTGCTGCCTCACAGCGCCAGTGGCTCAGGTTTGATTCCAGGCTTGGGTGATTATGTGAAGTTTTCATGCTCTCTCTGTGTCTGCATGGGTTTCTGCCAGGTGCTCCAGTTTCTTCCCACAATCCAAAAATGTGCAGGTCAAGTGGATTGACCATAGTAAATTGTTCCGTAGTGTCCAGGAATGTGCAGGGTAGGTGGTTTAGCTATGGCAATTGCAGGGTTACAGGGATAGACTGGTTTGCCCTTCAGAGGATCAGTGTGGACTTGATTGGCTGAATTGCCTCTTTTCACACTGCAGGGATTTAATGGTTCTGTTTGTACTAATGTGGATGAAGACCTCTGAATGTTCATCCTTACCCAGAGAAATGCTCTTCAACTGCTCTTGATCCTGGCACCAGAGAAATATGTACATTGGCTTTGATATTTGAGTCATCATTGTCTACGGGTTTGGTACCAGAGGACTGGAGGATTGCAAATGTTGTGCCCTAGTTCAAGAAGGGCAATAGAGATGACCCAGGTAATTACAGACTAGTGAACCTTACTTCTGTTGTAGGAAAGGTTTTGGAAAGAACTATAATCATCTAGCAAGCAAAAATTTGATTTCAGATAGTCAACATGGTTTCGTCAAGGGCAGGTCGTGTCTCACAAACCTCACTGAGTTTTTTGAAGTGACCAAGCATGTAGATGAGGGTAGATGAGGGTAGGGCAGTTGACGTAGTATATATGGATTTCAGTAAAGCCTTTGATAAGCCTTTCTCCAACATGGTAGCCTGTTGGAGAAAATGCAGAGGCATGGAATTGAGGGTGATTTAGCAGTTTGGCTTAGAAACTGGCTTTCCATCAGTGGTGGTTGATGGAAAATATTCAGCCTGGAGTCCGATTACTAATGGTGTGCCACAAGGATCTGTTTTGGGACCACTGCTGTTTGTCATTTCATAAACGACTTAGACGCAGGCATATGTGGATGGATTAGTAAATTTGCCGACGACACTAAAGTTGGTGGAGTAGTGGACAGTTTGGAAGAATGTTACAGGTTGCAGGGGGACTTGGATAAACTGCAGAATTAGACTGAGAGGTGACAAATGGAGTTCAATGCAGCTAAATGTGAGGTGATTCACTTTGGGAAGAATAACAGGAAGGCAGAGTACCGGGTCAATGGAAAGATTCTTGGTAGTGTGGCTGTGCAGAGGGATCTTGGAGTCCAAGTGCATAGATCCCTGAAAGTTGCCACCCAGGTTAAGAAGGCATACGGTGTGTTAGGTTTCATTGGTAGAGGGATTGAGTTCCGGAACCGCAATATCATGCTGCAACTATACAAAACGCTGGCGCGGCCACACTTGGAATATTGTATACAGATCTGGTCCCCATATTTTGGGAAGGATGTGGAAACCTTGGAAAAGGTGCAGGGGAGATTTGCCAGGGTGTTGCCTGGTCTGGCAGGAAGGTCGTATGAGGAAAGGCTGAGAGACTTGAACCTGTTCTCATTGGCAAGAAGAAGGCTAAGAGGGGATTTGCTAGAGACATACAAGATGATCAGAGGATTAGATAAGGTAGACAGTGAAAGACATTTTCCTAGGATGACGACGTCAGCGTGTACGAGGGGGCATAACTACAAATTGAGGGGTGATGGATTTAAGACAGATGTCAGAGGCAGGTTCTTTACTCAGAGTGGTAAGGGCATGGAATGCCCTACCTGCTAATGTAGTTAACTCAGCCATATTAGGGAGATTTAAACAATACTTAGATAAGCACATGGATGATTTTGGGATAGTGTACTGGGACGAGCTGAGAATAGTTCACAGGTCGGTGCTACACCGAGGGCCGAAGGGCCTGTTCTGCACTGTGATGTTCTAGGATCTATATTCTATGTTCTATGTTCTAAAACTTTATTAACTGCTCATGGCTTGGAAGAATCAGCAACTAATGCTTCTGGAACAAACTGTTCCCTGAGATAAAGAAACAATGCTTTGAAAGTAATATGCAAATTAGCTAACTCTGGAAAAAGAAGAAGTCAGACAGTCATAGAGATGTACAGCATGGAAGCAGACCTGTGAGAGGTAATTTCGGTTTAAACTTTAAGATGTGCCTGGACCACGGACTGGTCTATAATAAAAGACAAAACTTTTGTTTCTTTTCTAGAACATTTTATATACTCAAAAGTAGAATAGTTTAAATTGTGCAGAATGCTGACAATTTGTGAGCGATAGTAAAAACAAGCAGGCTCTTGATTGATGAAGCCATTAACAAGTCAAGGATGAGTCCTTGACTGATAAGACTGCTAGCACAGACAGAGAAGAATAAGTCTTTGACTGATAAGACTACAGGGTGAGAAAAACAACAACTTTAGAGACTGAAGACATTTGTTGCAGACTTTGTGATAAAAATAATGATGTTTTTAAGAATGTGAACCTCATGGCTTGTTGGAGCCAAGGAGAGGAGGGACTTGTGCTGTATATAATGGGAGACTTTGTAAGCCTCAGTGCGCCTTTTCTTTAAGGGTGCCCGACTCTGCAGACTTGACTTGTTAATAAAACTTTGTTTTCCTGAATTTGTCTAGAGCGATTATTGACAAGCGATTTTCGTTTCTAACAAGACCCTTCAGTCCAACTCACCCATGCCGTCCAGTTATCCTAACATAATCCAGTCCCATTTGCCAGCACTTGGCGCATATCCCTTTCTTATTCAGATAACCATCCAGTTGCCTTTTAAATCCTGTAATTGTACTAGCCTCCACCACTTCCTCTGGCAGCTCATTCCAAACATGCACCACTCTCTGCCTGAAAAAGCTGCTGCTTAGATATAAATACATTTATATCTTTCCCCATCACCCTAAACCTACGACCCGTATTAATGACACCCCCGGGAAAATCTATTTATCCTATCCATGTCCCTCATGCTTCTATAAATGTCTGTAAGGTCACCCCTCAGCCTGCAATGCTCCACAGACTGTCTTAACAACTGCTTGATATTGGCTGCCTTATGCCGCAAGGACAAATGATTGCCTTGCTGACGTATTTAAGGAATTAATAGCACGGAAGGCTGCATTTCGAACAGACAGCTAACACTGATTAAAGCAAGTGACAGATAACAAGCTACAGTCTTGGTGAGTGCACAAGTGTTATAAATAGCTTGTGTCATCCCAAGAAAGAAATGACAGAAAATCCTAAAGAATTCAAAGTGGGGAAGCCAAGATGGAGAACCGGAAAAATTGTGGCTGTAAGAGCAGCACCTTTTTTGAGGAATTTTAGGCGTTGGAAATGATTTCCTCAATGATTTCCAGGAGCAGAAATTCCTGTTTTATGTACTGTTGCATTGTTTTGGAACTGTGGGGGAAAAAGATCAAAACAATGGCACTTTAAAAAGAAGGAAGACTGACAAACGTATGACCACATGGTCAGAGAAAGAAACCTATATTGTTGTCTGACACAACAGTGAATCTGCACAGTTACTGCCTTTGCTGTTTGAGTTCAAATATCTCTGGACTGTTGTGTCTAGAGTGTGTCTAGGAAACATTAACAAACAGTGAAATTCACAATTGACCTTGGAAGAACCTGTGTGGGAGAGCTCACAGCATAGGAACAGATAAGTGTATAGTTTTTAAGTAACCTTGCCATACAATAGTGGGCACAGTGGGTTCTTCCTTGGTCATATGTTTTATTGAGATCTGTCTCTTGACTAAATTTTAAAGATATAAGCCATAAGTATTAAGTTGGCTTGGAGCAGTGGTACTTTTAGAGCAATAAGATGGTGCTATTTTCTGGGTCTGTAAATTGTGAAGAAACAAAGATGCCTTTTAGATGAGTGATGTGCTCTTCCTAACAAGGTAGGACTAATAAATTAAATCACATTTATTTCAATGCAAGAGGCCTAACAGGGAAGGCAGATGAACTCAGGACATGGTTAGGAACATGGTACTGTGATATAGCAATTACAGAAATGTGGTTCAGGGTTGGACAGGACTGGCAGCTTAATGCTCCAGGATACAAATGCTATAGGAAGGATAGAAAGGGGGGCAAGAGAGGAGGGGGAGTAGCATTATTGATAAGGGATAGCATTACTACTGTACTTAAGGAGGATATTCCTGGGAATACATCCAGGAAAGTTATTTGGTGAAACTGACAAATACGAAAGTGATGATCACCTTATTGGGATTACATTATAGACCTGAAAATGTGTTGCTGGAAAAGCGCAGCAGGTCAGGCAGCATCCAGGGAACAGGAGAATCGACGTTTCGGGCATAAGCCCTTCTTCAGGAAATTACATTATAGACCCCCTAATAGTCAGCAGGAAATTGAGAAATAAATTTGTAAGGAGTTTTCAGTTATCTGTAAAAAAGAATAGGGTGGTTATAGTAGGGAATTTTAACTTTCCAAACATAGATTGGGACTGCCATAGTGTTAAGGGTTTAGATGGAGAGGAATTTCTTAAGTGTGCGCGAGACTTTTTTCTGATTCAGTATGTGGATGTACCTACTAGAGAAGGTACAAAACTTGACCTGTTCTTAGGAAATAAGGCAGGGTAGGTGACTGAGGTGTCATTGGGGGAGCACTTTGGGAGCAGCAACCATAATTCTATTAGTTTTAAAATAGTGATGGAAAAGAATAGACTAGATCGAAATATTGAAGTTCTAAACTGAGCAAGGCTAATTTTGACAGTATTAGCTAAGAACTTTCAAAAGCTGTTTGGAGGTAGATGTTCACAGGTAAAGTGACAGCTGGAAAATGAGAAGCCTTCAGAAATTAGATAATGAAAGTGCAGAGACAGTATATTCATATTAGGAGGAAAGGAAAGGCTGGTATGTGTAGGTAATGCTGGATTACTACAGAAATTGAGGTTTTGGTTAAGAAAGAGAAGGAAGCATATGTCAGGTATGGACAAGAAAGATCGAGTGAATTCTTAGAGTATAAAGGCAGTATACTTAAGAGGGAAATCAGGAGGGCAAAAAGAGGACACGAGATAGCTTTGGCCAATAGGGTTTTTATAAATACATTAAGGACAAAAGGAGAGATTCGGGCCACTGAAACATCAAGATGAACAGGAGGAACAGGAGATTTGACTCGTTGCACTCCAAGTTATTGAAAAATCGCGCTTTAGAAACTGAATTTGAAGTGTTGGCGATGTTTTCACTTTACAGCCAATGCACACTTTAAAAGTTCATGCTTTAGAATTAGCATCGCAAATTCGTCAATCGTGTTACAGTGAATTTGCATTGACAAAACGCATTTTATAGCAGAATGACTTGTACCAACAACACACCTCCAGTCCCACCAGAGGTCCAAACATCCTTCACCATTGCTATACCACCATCAAAGATGCCTACCACTCCAACTCCCATCTATATTTTAGAAAAATAGATCATAACACTGTGCTCCTCCCAGTTTACAAGTAAATGTTGAAGCATGAGGATTCAGTACTGAATATAGCACAGTGTTGCTCTGAGGCAACGGAAGACTGCTCAGAGTTGGTGGACTGGTCCATATTCAAGAACTTAGCGATCAACCTAAACGACTGTGCCACTATCATTAGTGACTTCACAAGTAAGTGTGCAGAAGACTGTATGCTGAAAAAGTTATTTTGAATGTTCCCCAACTGGAACCACCCCTTAAATGAAATCCACATCTGAGGCATACAGGATAGGCAACCCTAACTTATATAGATAATACAGATATGACCTTCGTAAGGTTATCAGAAATGCCAAGAGGCAACACCAAACTAAGCTTGAGATCCATACTAACCACACGGATACCCCTCATTTGTGGTAAGGCATACACAACATAATGGGCTACAAAGCAAAGTTGAAAAAAATCATGAGCTACCTGAAAAGCTTTGAACAAAAAATCTGTGAAACAATGTCACCTTTAGGGGCAGCATAGTGACTCAATGGTTAACACTGCTGCCTCACAGCACTAGGGTCCCAGGTTCAATTCCAGCCTGGGGTGACTGTCTGCGTGGAGTTTGCAGATTCTCCCTGTGACTGCGTGAGTTTCCTCCAGGTGCACGGGTTTCCTCTCACAGTCCAAAGATGTGCGTGTTAGATGTATTGGCCATGCTAAATTGCCCATAGTGTTAAGTGCATCAGTTAGAGGGAAATGGGTCTGGATGGGTTACTCTTCGGAGGGTCGGTGTGGACTTGTGGGGCGAAGTGCCTGTTTCCACACTGTAGAGAATCTAATCTAATCCCAACAGCCTAGATGCATCTGTACCCTCAGTCACTGCTGTAAAGTAAGATCAGCTTTCTTGAGAGTGAACACACAGAAAGCAACTGGCCCATATGGAGTCCCTAGCCGGGCATTCAAATTCTGTGTAGGTCAACTGGTGGGAGCTGAAAATGTGTTGCTGGAAAAGCGCAGCAGGTCAGGCAGCTTCCAAGGAACAGGAGAATCGACGTTTCGGGCATGAGCCCTTCTTCAGGAATGAGTAAAGTGTGCCAAGCAGGCTAAGATAAAAGGTAGGGAGGAGGGACTTGGGGGAGGGGTGTTGAAAATGTGATAGGTGGAAGGAGGTCAAGGTGAGGGTGATAGGCCGGAGTGGGGGTGGGGGCGGGGAGGTCAGGGAGAGGATTGCAGGTT
>NC_057744.1:39765439-39788146 GCF_004010195.1 Chiloscyllium plagiosum | reverse complement strand
TAACCTGCAATCTTCTTCCTGACCTCTCCGCCCCCACCCCACTCCGGCCAATCACCCTCACCTTATCACCCTCACCTTAACCTCCTTCCACCTATCACATTTCCAACACCCCTCCCCCAAGTCCCTTCTCCCTACCTTTTATCTTAGCCTGCTTGGCACACTTTCCTCATTCCTGAAGAAGGGCTCATGCCCGAAACGTTGATTCTCCTGCTCCTCGGATACTGCCTGACCTGCTGCGCTTTTCCAGCAACACATTTTCAGCTCTGATCTCCAGCATCTGCAGTCCTCACTTTTTCCAACTGGTGAGGGTACTCACAGACATCTTAAACCTTTCTTTGCTATGATCTGAAGTCTCCACTGCTTCAAGAAGACCATCATCATCTCAATGCCAAAGAAACTTCATGCACCACGCCTCAATGACCCATTGGTTCTGATATCCATGATTACGAAGTATTTCAAGAGTTTAGTCATGGATCACATCAACTCTAGGCAACCAAATTGCTTTGCTCCTTTGAAATTTGCTTACCAGTATTATGAAGGTGAATGTGTGTACTGTACCTTTGAGAGAAAGTGAATGCTGCTCTGCACTGACAGCTTACAAGGGTAGTCTCAGAGTGTACTGGATAATTGAAAATATGTAACATTTGACTGTGAAAGAGATACCTGAATTGGTTGTTACTTTGACAACAATTTGAATTTAACCAATCAGTTTAAATTAATGCTCCAGGATACGAAAACCCAATCAAGTTTGAATTTATTGTTTTGCCAACATTGAACCAATAAAGTGATCTAATGTTGTGGATTTAAAAAAGGCAGGCATTTTGAATGTTATAAAGAGCAATTGCCATAGGGAGTGAGACCCAAGACATTGAAATACTATTTATCAAAGGTACCTTCTCATAGGAAACATCTTCACAGTAAAAAGAAAGAAGATGACACAGGGAGATTTTTAGCCAGAGGAAGAAAGACACCAAAAACAACAGCCGCTGTATGGTTTTTGAAATTAAGTTAATGTAATTTTAATAAGTGTTTTATTGTAACAGTATATTCTGAGTGTGTTGGAGGCAGGTAATAAGCAGTTAAGAGAAAGGGGGCATAGAGTTGTGAATTATTGCAGTTTAATATTCACTTTTAGAGCTAAAGAATATTATTTTCTTTAAATAGTGGAATTTGGAAAGTTCTCAGTCACTCATATTTTGATAGATTATGAGGTGATCTTTTCCAGATGTGTGGTTAAATTAACCGAAGGATTTCATAACACCAGCATAACAAGACTATAACAAATACCATTTCCCTAGCCCTATACTCATCCCTGGAACATCTCGATGACAAGGAAACATGCATCAGGCTCCGAGTTATTGACTACAGTTCTGCTTTCAACATCATAATTCCAAACTAGCTCATCTTTAAACTCTGAGACCTAAGTCTTGGCTCCCCCTCTATAACTGGATTTTTGACTTCCTGACAGTAAGAATAGGGGACAACACTTCTTACACCATAATTCTCAACACTGGTGCCTTACAAGGTTATGTACTCGGCACCATACTATACTCCTTATATACTCATGATTGTGTGGCCAAATTCTGCCCCAACTCCATCCATGAGTTTGCTGACAACACCACTATTGTAGATCAGAACTTATACAATTTCGAGCCAGAATACAGGAAAGAGATTGAGTGCTTAGCAGCACAGTGTAAAAACAAATGACCTCTGCGTCAACGTCAGCAAAATGAAAAAAGTTGGTCATTGAAGGAAACAGAGTAGAGAGCATTCCCACATCTGCATCAATGGTGCTGAAGGGTAGATGATCAAGAGCACCAAGTTCCCAGGAGTAATGATCATTAACAATCTGTTCTGGACTCAACAGTCAAGAAAATGCGACAAAGCTTCTGCTTCCTCAGGAGGCTGAGGAAATTCTCACCAAATTTCATAGATGCACCATAGAAAGCATTCTATCTGGCATCATAGAGTTATATGGTAATTGCTCTTCCCAAGACCGTAAGAAACTCATGAACACAAACCCAGCCCAGTCCATTTCCAACCCATCTTTAAGGTTGCAGGACAGGTAGACGTCATCAATACTTCCTGCTACCTCAAGAAAGCAACCAACAAAGCAACCCTCCCACTCTGGCTTCCACCTTCTTCCTTTGGGAAAAAGATATAAAAGTTTTAATATATGTACAAACAGTTCAAGAACAGCTTCTTCCCCACTGTGAGAGTATTGGCCTAACTTCTTTTCATAAGACAAACCTTAGAATCAATCTAATGAACTTCCTTTGAACTGCTTGCAATAAAATTACATCCATCCTCAAGTAAAGGTCACAATTGTATGTAGTACTCCAGGTGTTATCTGTGCAGTTGCAGCAAGATTCTTGCAGAGAGATTATGAGTCAACGACTTTGCTGTGGGACTGGAGTCACATGGAGGATGGCAGTATCCTTCCCCAAAGAGCATCAGTGAACTAGATGTTTTTTTTCCCAACAATTAGCAACAATTTTGTGGTCACTGTTTGACTATTAATTCTAGTTTTTAAAAATTTAATCCAAATTCTTATGTCTGCCATGGTGGGGTTCGAACAAAGATCCCTAAAACGTGACCAGGTCTCTGAAGTGATAATACCACTAGGCCATTTCCTCCACCAATCGCTTAAGGTAGATAAAGTGGTTCAGGAGGCTTATGAGATACTTTATTCTTGAGGTAAGACATTTAAGAGCAAGGAGGTTATGCTGAAAGAGTATAACCATTGGTTAGGCCACATCCGGAGTATTTTGTGCAGTTCTGGAATCCACATCACTGGAGGGATGTGAATGTACTGGAGCAGGCACAGAATAGATTCACCTTGGCTGGAGAGCCCCTTACCTTAAATCTGTGCCCCCTTTTCATTGATCCCTCCACCAAGAAGAAGAGCTGGCACTGGGGAAATTGCTGGTGGATTTCATGAAAGCGTGTGAAACAAAGCTGATGCATTGGGTTTAAATTTCCAAAATTCCCTAGGTTCAGGAAAGGTGCTTTTAGATTAGAAAATTGTGGATGCAACTCTTTTATTCAAAAAGGGAGACAGCAAGCATGGAGTAACAAACCAGTTAGCATAATGTCTGTCATAGGGAAAATTCTTGAAGCTTCCTTCTGACATTCCATCATTGAGCATCACTATCACTGAATCCTCAACTATCAATATTCTGGAGGTGACCAGAAACTGAAGTGTACCGGTCAAATAAATACTGTGCTTACAAGGTCTGAGATTAGGAATGTAATGAAATGCTTGCCAATTGCCTGGAGCAGTGCATGTTCAATAATACTTGAGAAGCTCGACATCATCCAGCACAAAACAGCCCTCTTAATTGGCACCCCATCCCCCGCATTAAAATCAAATCCTTCAATACTGATCCAAAATGGCAGTGGTGTGTACAAGATGCATTGCAGTAACTCACCAAGGCTCCTTCATCAGCACCCTCCAAGCCCCTACTACATAGAAAATGAAGGACAGGAGATGGGCGAGAATACCATCACCTGCGTGTTCTCCTCTAAACCACACACCAGACTGACTTAAAATTTTATAATTGTTCATTTACAGTCGCTGGGTCAAAATCCAGGAATAACCCAATGTATGTGCCCCTCGACCCCAAGTACAGTAACAGTTTAAAAAGGTGGCTCACCATCACCTTCTCCAGGGAAATTAGGGATTGACAACAAATGATGACCTGGTCAGAGATGCTCACGTCCTATGAACAAATGACAAATATACATAAAAAAATCTGGGACATAGTACATTCTCTATTAGGGCTTGGTATATACTTGGGGAGCTGCACGTTAGCTTTCCAGGTAGTTACTTACATTTTCCGTACCATCTGTTCAATATTTTTATTTTCCCAGACCACTGTGTTTTTCAGTGTAATATGAAGTTGTTTAAATAGTGTCAAGGTTGATGAAAATTTTCCAGTGATTACAGGCATTCAGTCCTGTTATCAAATCACTTACCATTTTTCATTAACAAGAGCACCTGTGGAGCTACCAGGAAGAGAGATAAGGTGTTAATTTATGAACAAAACCAATTCGTTTGCTGGGTTAATGGGAAGTCCATATTTTTGTTTGTTTCAATATGTAACACATTGTTAGTTTCACATTACTGAAAAAAAAGGCTGTGTACTAACTGTTTGAGTACTGAATTTTTAAAAATCTGAACATTTGTTAACCACTAGTGGTTTTTCAAATTAAAATAACCACTGCAAAACTTACACATTGTAAATCATTGCACCATTTTTTTATATTGCACAATTTCTTTCTTTCTATTAAAGTACACTGCATTTTTCTGCTTCTATTTGATGACATAAGAGTGCAAACTTTGTTTTACATTTTTTTCCACTGAGTCCCTTGTGCTGAAGTCGCTGTTTTCGGTAGATTCATTTTTTTATTATGTATGAAAAAGGGGAACCTTTTGAAACAATAATTTTTGATGGTTCTTTTTTGAACTGCCAAACTCATAGTCAGGTGAAGTCATGGATCAGAGCATTAGCAGGTTACTCACATCATTAGATTCTAATGTTTGCAGAGCTACCAATATGGAATAATAACATAATCCCTTTAAAATACACAATGTGCCGGGGTAATGTGAATACATGTTTTATGATTGACACTGGAGAGCAGGTTGCCCTGTTGTATTAATTAAATCATAAGGTGATTGATTGTCACTCATTAATTTAGGAGCTGAATACCTCTGAGTGGTAAAGTTAGGGTCTGAATCTGCAAATTCAATTTAGCTTAATGAAAGACATATCTTCTAAAGGACAATCAGTTAAAATGGCCAGAAGTTGAGATGTGGTTAATGGCTCTACTAAAATCTAAAGGCAGACTGGTCATGCTGTTTGAATTGAGATGTGGCCTTGGATTTCAGGAATCTTGGTCACAAATTTGCCTACATTTGAGCAACATTTATTCCAGAAATTGTCTGATGATTTATTTTTCCAGAAAAAAATAAATGCTCATTGGACATCTAGACAGAGTCACCAGGTGAAACGCCTTGCTGGAATGTAGATTTCTCCAGCTTCTTCATTTCCCCTCCCCACACCTTATCGCAGTCCCAACCCCGGATTCAGCACCGCCCTCTTGACCTGCAATCTTCTTCCCGACCTCTCTGCCCCCACCCCCTCTCAGGCCTATCACCCTCACGCTCACCTCCTTCCACCTATCGCATTCCCAGCGCCCCTCCCCCAAATTCCCTCCCCCCTAGCTTTTTTCTCAGCCCGCTTGGCACACCAGCCTCATTCCTGAAGAAGGGCTTATGCCCAAAACGTCAATTCTCCTGCTCCTCGGATGCTGCCTGGCCTGCTGTGTTTTTCCAGCACCACATTTTTCAACATCTTTCTGAATGAGCCTACCATGGGGAACCCTTATCAAATGCCTTACTGAAATCCATATACAGTACATCTGGGTAACTACAGACCAATGAGTATGACATCATGGGATAGTTACTTGAGAAGGTACTGAGGGATAGGATCTATTTATATTTAGAAAAGGATGGTCTTATCAGTGATAGGCAACATGGTTTTGTGTGGGGGAGATTATGCCTTACGAACTTAATAGATGAAAGATTCCCTACAGTGTGGAAATAGGCTCTTCGGCCCAACAAGTCCACACCGCCCTCCGAAGAGCAACCCACCCAGACCCATTCCCTTACATTTGCCCCTGACTAATGCACCTTACACTACGGGCAATTTATCACAGCCAATTCACCTAACCTGCACATCGTTAGACTGTGGGAGAAAACCAGAGCACCCGCAGGAAACCCACACAGACACAGGGAGAATGTGCAAACTCCACACAGACAGTCACCCAAGGCTGGAATTGAACCTGGGATCCTGGTGCTGTGAGGCAGCAGCGCTAACCACTGAGCCACCATATAGAGTTCATTGAGGAAATGACCAAGTTGATAGATGAAGGAAGGGCTGTTGATGTCATTTACATGGACTTTAGTAAGGCGTTTGATAAGGTTCCCCATGATAGACTAATGGGGAAAGTGAAGTCAAATGGTGTGCAGGGTATTCTAGCTAGGTGGATAAAGAACTGGTTGAACAACAGGAGACAGAGACTAGTAGTTGAAGGGAGTTTCTCGAAATGGAGAAAGGTGACCAGTGGTGTTCCACATGGGTCAGTGTTGGGGCCGCTGTTGTTTGTAATATACATAGAAGGCACTGTTGGTATGATCAGCAAGTTTGCAGATGACACAAAGATTTGTGGCATAGCAGAAAGCATAAGGGACTGACAGAGAATACAGGAGGATATAGATAGACTGGAGAGTTGGGCAGAAAAGTGGCAGTTTGTTTTCAATCCAGACAAATGTGAGGTGATGCATTTAGACAAGACTAATTCTAGAACGAATTATACAATGAAGAGCCTTGGGAAAAGTTGATGGGCAGAGAGATCTGGGAGTGCAGGTCCATTGTACCCTGAAGGTTGGATAGAGTGGTCAAGAAGGCATATAGTATTCTTGCCTTCATCGGAACATAAGAGCTCACAAGTCTTGTTAAAATTATACAAGACATTGGTTCAGCCGCATTTACAATACTGTGTACAGTTCTGGTCGCCACATTACCAAAAGGATGTGGACACTTTGGAGAGGGTGCAGAGAAGGTTTACGAGGATGTTGCCTGGTATGGAAGGGGCTAGCTTTGGAGAAAGGTTGGGTAGGTTAGGTTTATTTTCATTATAAAAAAGGAGATTGAGGGGGGACCTGATTGAGGTTTACAAAATCATGAAGGGTATAGACAGTGTAGGTAGAGACAAGCTTTTTCCCAGGGTGAAGGATTCAATAACGAGAGGTCACTCTTTCAAGGTGAGAGGTGGAAAGTTTAAGGGGGTTACATGCGGCAAGTACTTCACACAGAAGGTGGTGGGCATTTAGAATGCATTGCCAGCAGAGGTGGTAGAGGCAGGCACGGTAGATTCATTTAAGATGCTTCTGGACAGATGCATGAGTAGGTGGGGAGCAGAGAGAAACAGATGCTTAGGAATTGGGCAACAGGTGTAGACTGTTGATTTGGATCAGCTCAGGCTTGGAGGGCCGAAGTGCCTGTTCCTGGGCTGTAAATTTCCTTTGTTCTTCTTTTATCCACTGCCCAACCTTCATCAACTTGTCTCGTCCCATCCTCAAAGAACTCACATGACCTCCCCCTCACAAAGATATGCTGACTATCTTTAATCAAACTATGTTTTCCCAAATATTCATAAATCCTATCTCTCAGATTCCTTTCCAGTACCTTGTTTACAACAAATGTAAGACTGACTGGTCTGCAATCCCCAGGGATTTCCCTATTCCCTTTCTTGAACAGAGGAATAACATTCACCTCCCTCCAATCACCTGATACTCCTCCCATGGAGAGTGAGAATGCAAAGATCATCTCCAAAGATGCAGCAATCTCATTCCTCACTTCCCATAGTAACCTTGGATATATCTGTTCTGTGAGGAGAAAGTGAGGACTGCAGATGCCCAAGATCAGAGTTGTGAGTTGGTTCTGGAAAAGCACAACAGATCAGGCAGCATCTAAGCAGCAGGACAAGCGATGTTTCGGGCACAAGCCCTTCATCAGGAGGTGTATAGAGAGTGGAGGAGAACATTTTCAAGGTAAGCATCCTTGGAAGAGGCTTCTCGGTAGGGTTGAAATCAACTCGGAAAAAGTGAGGACTGCAGATCAGAGTTGAGAGTATCATGTTTGAAAAGCACAGCAGGTCAAGCAGCATCCGAGGAGCAGGAGAAACGATGTTTCAGGCATAAGTCCTTCATCAGGAGGAGTCTCCTCCTGTTGAAGGGGTTATGCCCAAAATGTTGATTTTCCTGCTCCTTGGATGCTGTCTGACCTGTTGTGCTTTTCCAGCACCACACTCTCGACCCTATATCTGTTTCAGAACTGTATATTTATCTATCTTGAAGAATCCCAGAATTTCCAGCACATAGACTTTCTTAATATCAGTCTGTTCAAAACTGGTCCTCTGTTTTCCCACTATCAACAAGGTCCCTCTCTCTAGTGAATACTAAAGCAAAAAATCTCAATTAGGTCTTCCCCTTCCGCTTCAGACTCCTGGCACAAATTCCCTCCACTAACCCTAATTGGCCCTACACTCTCTCTAATCATTCATTTATTCTTCATGTAAGCGTAGAACTCCTAGGTTTTCCTTAATTCTTCCCATCAAAGTTTTTCATGCCCCTTCCTAGCTCTCCTCAGTCTATGTCTGAGTTATTTCCTAGCCACCCTGTAATGTTCTAAATCTGTGCCAGAACCTTGCTTCCTCAATCTTCCTTCTTCCTTTTGATGAAAAACTCCTATTCTCTTGTCATCCAAGGCGTCTTCACCTTACCATTCCTTGCCTGTGTCAGTGGGACAAAGTTATCCAACATTTGCAACAAGTGCTCCTTAAACAGCTTTCACATTTCTCAGAACAATTGTTCCCAATTTATACTCCTCAGCTCATGTCTAATAGCATTATCATTTCCCCTCCCATACTGTCTGTTCCTATCCCTCTCCATGGCTATGGTAAAGGTAAGGCAGTTGTGGTCACTGCTACCGAATTGCTCGCCCACCGAGAGATCTGACACCTGACCTGGCTTGTTGCCTAGCACCAAATCCAATATGGCGTCCCCCCATTTGGTCTATCTACATATTGAGTCAGGAATTCTTCCTGGACACACCTGACAAAATCAGCTCCATCCAGACTATCTGCACTGAGGATGATCCAATCAATATTGGGAGAGTTGAAGTCATAACAACAACTCTGTTACATCTGCACTTTCACAAGATCTGCTGTCCAATCTGTTCTTCCATTTTCCTGCTGTTATTTGGGAGGGTCTATAGAAAACACCCAATAAAGTGACTGATCCTTCCCAGTTACTGCCTTCCACCCATACTGAATAAAAAAAAAATCCTCAACAACCTCCTTTTCTGCAGCTGTGAAGCACTCTCTAATTAACAATGTTACTCCCCTTCCTCTTTAACACCCCTCCCTGTTCTTTTTAAAAGATCTAAACCCTGAAACATCCAGAAACCATTCTTGCTCCTGTGAAATCCATGTCTCCATTATTCTGCAACTTTTGATGAGATTCCCCCTCATCTTCTAAACTCCATCAAGTACAGACACAGAGTTCTCAACCACTCCTCAAAAAAAAGTTACCAATGCATCTTTTTTACATTGTACCCATATACGTTTGATAAACAATTCATAGAGACTGTTCCATGTAAATTGCACTGAAACAGTACCTGATGATGATTCCGCTAATCTTGAATTAAGCAGCTCCAGTAGTCCAAATTGATCTTGTGAGAAACAGAGTTCACAATGTAATAAATTTCAGTCTGAGTCAAATTCTGAAGCAGCGAATTTTTATTGAAATGTTCTTGCAAGACAGGTGTCTAACAAATAGGCACCCCGATCCAAAAATTACTCCACAATTTATACAGTTTAATTGAGTCTCTCTCGGTACTTCCCTGTTTATCTCATTGGCCTTCAAACCTATCAAAATTCCTTATTGTGTTCTGCCCCTGCCTAGCTGCGCTCCACCCTTGTTTGCTTCTCCCCCTACTCCAAGCCGGTCGACCCTTACTCTTATTTATAACTAACTTGGCTCGTTTCAGTACCTACATGAAGGCAATGTGCCGAGTTGGCATAACTCAACATCCTTTGCACCTTATCTGTTTGTCTGTAACATTGTTTGCAGGCACATTTCATTCTTGTATGCACATTTTAACTAATGTAAAGGCAATTATGTATTTCCTTATGCACATTTTAGCTAATGTAAAAGCAATTATGTATTTTCTTCACATAATTTTCATTCTTGGCTGAAACAATTATACGCTGGTGTCAGTTCATTTACCTTGCATAAGCAATTATGGTTGCAGAAGTAGCACTGCTTTACCTATATCCCACAATCTCCCCCTTTTTCTTTAATAATCAATTGTTATCTTCTACATTTTTCCTATACGTTGCTTCCAAATTGACCAGCATCTTTCCCGAAATTTCATTTATTTTGGAAATCTCCAAATTTGGTCACTTATTCCCTCATTGTTTAACAGGTAGAGCCCTTCTCCCCGATTGCTCTTTAGGGGCATTTGTGTGGCCAAAGATGTTTCAATCAACCTTTGGATTAGCCCCCGTTTGTAAGGTATGATACAGCATCCTACTGCGGTTAGTACTCCCACCACTACAATCAAGGAGGTAAGGACTGAAACCACCACACCCTTCCATTTTCCAAATCACAAGTCTAGCCACCTGGTGAGTGATGTGTTGATTCCTGAGTTTTCGGCTAGTTCTTCTGCTAGCGTTGTTAGACCTTGCAGAGCTCGAGTAATAGATCCATCTGGGGCTGTGCTATTTGGAATAAAGGTACAACAGCTCCCTCCTAACATTACACACACATCCTTTTTCTGCTAGGATCATACCTAGGGCCATTCTATTCTCCCATGCCATTCTGCTGTTTGCATCAAGTTGTTCAGCTATACCTTTAATTGCGTCTCTAGTGTAATTGATAAAAATATCATTTATCCAGTCCACATTTTTGTTGACTGTTACCCACCCGAAAAGGGCCGATTCAAAACCTGCTGTGATCTGGTTACGAGCCTTGAACTCATCATTTACCCCACTTGGGACTCCTATAGAGTCTAGATATATCTGATCATCAAATGAAGTACCCAATAGTGACCTCTTACTTCGTCCCCCTTTCTTTACTATCTCTTTCTTTCCAAATGCCAGGGTAAACAGAATTTCCAATAGTACAATTGCACACATGCCCCTCCAATCTGGAGGTAGGATGGGTCTCAATATTTCCCTCCACAGTACCACCACAGATCTGCTCAGGGAATCCTAAATGCTGAGTAGTATTCCGTCACGTACTCAGTTTCGATACATGATTTCAGCTCCCCCAAATATCTGGACGATGTGTGATTTCCGACCACAGCAGAAAACGTGGGGGGCGTCTTTAAATCTTCCATCTTTAAAGGAGGGAACATTAATAGAAGGGGCATGCAGTCTCATCCTGATACAGGGCTATCATGCATGTCATGTCCCTCTTGTTTCGCTTCCACCCGAGCGGAAAGGGGACTACTTGGGCCATTGGTCTCCCAGAGGCACATGCATAACAATTGCTTTTATTCAAACTTTTCACAGTGTACTTTACCCATTCAACCCAGGTATTTGTATCCCCACATCCTGTTTCTACTTCAATGGTCTGCTTTAAGTCCTTTACCTCTACAATTTTTATCACCTTAGGATCAGAATGAAGGGCTCTACTATTCCTTTCCCCTACTTGGGTTCTGTCTCTCACCTGTATTTTAAAATAACATCCCACGAAATCCTTCCCATTTGCTTTCATCTCTATTCCAAATATTTGGTTTAATTGGACCTGATAGGTTTCTCCCCCTAAAACCACTTCTTACCATGAAGTTTTCTTTATTGTTAAATATATTGGGTTACACTTTTTATCGGGACAGTCAAGAGCTGGCTGGAAAAGGCCTCGGTGTACTGTAACGAGTGGATTAATCAAGAGATCATCCCTGAGGTCTTCCTGCCTCCGCCATTCTTTACATTCTTTATGCCAAAGATATCCCTCTCTCCGGGACACTTTCCTCCCGTTAGTCTTATCCAATGCCACCCCCCCACCCCCTCCCCCCCACTTCTGGACCTTTTTCAGAGAACCTAAGATGTATCTCCGAGTTACTGTATTGCCTTTGATTTATTACATCTCCGCAATCCACTAGGCTGAAGGCATCTGTTTCTATGACATGTGGATTTGTACATTCTGGAACTGTTATCACTAAGTAAGATGATCACGCCATAGCCTGACAGAATCCTAAGACTAGAAGAGCTAATATAGTGTACCTAAACACTCTTCCCATTCTACAGTGGTATTGAAGCACTGAGAGACTTAGCATACAATACTACAGAAAGTATCCTGCGCTCACGCCGCTACTGTATAACCAGTTATTTAAAGTCTTTTTAGCTTAAGTTTAAGTGGTTCTTCTGTCGATTCGGTTGTCCAGACTTCTCTCTCAACTGGAGATTCCACTGGCCCTTTAATCCGAGTGTAGTGAGTCCAGCCTTTCTCCGCCGTTCTTATCACTGTTTCAGTAGTTAAGAGTGCTTGGTACAGCCCCTCCCAGACTGGTTGCAATTTGGTCTCAGTCCATGATTTGACTAGGACCCAATCTCCCGGTTGGATCGGATGGACAGTGAATTCAAGGGGTGGAGTCTGTGCCAATAAACTCTGTTTCCTGAGGAAAGACAAAGAGGACGACAAGCCCAGTATATACTTCTTTAAGAACAGATCTTTAGTCTCCAGGGTTGGCAGTTCCCCTTTCGTTCCCGGATAGGTCAGGCCAAACAATATCTCATAAGGGGACAACCCCATATCTTTCCTTGGGGCCGTTTGCACTCGCAATAGGGCTATAAGTAAACACTTATAGGGAGTCTAATCTGAATCTATGTATTCCACTATCCCATATCTGGGGATTATGTGTTCAAGTATTATCTTGTACACCCCACTTGTGGTGGCAGTGGCTAAATGGTACGCCTCCACCCATCCAGATACCAGCATATACCTCAGTCTTCCCACTCGGGGTCATTCGGTACAATCTTCTTGAATGCTCTGAAATGGTCTAAGTCCAGGTTCTCTCCCTCCTGGGACTTGTTTCCTTAACACCTTTTTTTTTTACATGTTTTTTTACATCCCTCACATATTTGTTTGGCTATCGTATCATCCTTTGCATCCATATTCCCTTAAGACTAAATCACACTTGCACTCCCCAGTGACTCCCCTGATGTAAGACAGCCATCATTTCTTGCATCATCATTTTATTCAACATTTCCCTCCAATCGGGTAACATCCAGCGCCCATCCGCTATCTTTGCAGCCCCTAAATCTTTTAGTTTCTTTTCCTCCTTTGCAGTAAACAACGGGGCACCCGGAAGATCTGGAATTGTAGGTATTAGGGAGTATATCATTGCTCCCTGTGGATTCAGGGCTGCTTCTTTAGCTACCTCATCAGCCAGTTTATTTCCTCTTATTTCCGGTTCATTCCCCTTCTGATGTCCGTTTATACTACCGCTATTTCTCTCGGGAGTAACATGGATTCCAGCACTTGGTTTATCAATTCCTCATGTGCTAGGTCTTTTCCTCTGCTATTTATCAGTCCTCTTTCTTGTCAAATTTTTCCGAAGGTGTGTACCACTCCAAACGCATATTTGGAGTCTGTGTACACCATTCCTTCCTTGACCTGCTGTGCTTTTCCAGCAACACATTTTCAGCACCATTCCTTCCTTGTCTTCTAATGCTCTGAGAGCTCTTTCTAAGGCATAGAGTTCACAAGTTTGGGCTGACCAGCCGTTAGGCAATCTTTCAGCCTCGATAACGCTTCCCTCCATCCCTTCTACTACAGCATATCCATTGTGCCTTTTACCCTCAATCACCCGGGAGGACCTGTCGATAAACAACCGAGCTCCTGCATGCAACGGGACGTCCCTTAAGTCATTCGCACTTTAATCTGATATTCAATCATATCAAGGCAGTCATGTTCTGGATTGCCGAGGGCCACCCCTCTCCCCGCCACAGAAATGCAGCTGGATGCAAGCAACTGTCTGTGACTAACACAGCATCATTGTGCTCTATTAAGATTGTCTCATATTTCAAGATCCTAAGTCTGTGAGCCATCGTTCTGCTTTCTGATTTAGTATGGTCCGTACCTGATGTAGGGTGCTGACTATTAAGGCTCCCCCAAAAGTAAGTTTCTGACTCTCCTCTACCAATAAGGCTGTTGCTGCCACTGCCTGCACACACTCTGGCCACCCACTTGAGGCTGGGTCTAATAATTTAGACAAGTAGGCAACCGGCTGCTTCAGCCCCCCCAGTTGCTGGGATAGGACCCCTAGAGCTACTCCCCTGTCTACCGTGACAAACAAACTAATTCCCTCTCTTCATTTGTCCAATTCAATAATTTAGGCTCTTCCTCCAATTGTTTCAAATATAATTTCTTTGTTTTCTGTGCATATGAGTCTATTCATAATCTACAGTACCCTGTTAATCCCAGGAATTTTTGAAATTCCCTTTTGGTTTTAGGCAGAGGCATTCCCACAATTCCCTCAGTTCCTTCTGGGCTTATTTTTAGTTTTCCTTCACTGATTAAGTGTCCCAAATATCTGACATCCTTCTCTACATACTGCAATTTATTCTTGGAGACTATCAATCCTTGTTTTTTTAGATTAGATTACTTACAATGTGGAAGCAGGCCCTTCATCCCAACAAGTCCACAATGACCCTCCGAAGAGCAACCCACCCAGACCAAACCACCCCTACACCTAACACTACGGCCAACTTACCATGGCCAATTCACCTGACTTGCACATCTTTGGACTGTGGGAGGAAACCGGAGCACCCGGAGGAAACCCACACGGGGAGAACGTGCAAACTCCACACAGACAGTTGTCTGAGGTGGGAATTGAACCCGGGTCTCTGGCGCTGTGAGGCAGCAGAGCTAACCATCGTGTCCCAGAAAGTTTAGTAATTCGTTTATGGCATCTATCGCTTTGCCCCTTTTCTCGCCTGTTACCAGAAGATCATCTACATATTGTAACAGAGTAGTTCCTTTGGGGCTATTTAACTTCTCCAAGACTTGTTCCAACATCTGACCAAAGAGATTTGGGGATTCAGTAAATTCCTGCCGGAGTACTGTCCATCTGTAATGCTGTTTTCGCCCTGTTTTTGAATCTTCCCACTTGAAGGCAAACATATTCCTACTCCCCTCCGCCAGTGGGCATGCCCAGAAGGCATCCTTCAGATCCACTACACTGAACCATTTATGGTCATGGGGAATCTTACTCAGTAGTGTATCTTGTACCAGACGATAACTACCATCTGATTTCTTCACTGGCAGGAGAGGGATATTGTAAGGGGACATACAGGGCTCTAGTAATCAATCCCTCAATTACTGGCTGCAGTCCCCTGTGTCCCTCTATTGAAATCAGATATTGTCTTCTGCAAACCACTTCTCCCTCTTTGTTTAAACTGATCTCCAAAGGAAGTACTTGTAATCCCTCGCGATTCCCTTCCAGTGCCCACACTATGGGTTCTATTTCCTTCTCCTCTTCCTCGGTCAGGACGGCCATTTGTTTCACTAAGCTCTGGTCCCATACTCCAATCTCCAGTCCCAGGAGTATGATTAAATCCCTCCCCAATAAGCTACTTCCAAAATCAGGAATATATAACAGTTCACCTTCGACTATCTCTTCCCCATTTTCGATTATCATAGGTTCAAAAACTGGAACTGTAAATCCCTCCCCTTTTACTCCAGAAACAGCTAACATTCGTTTGAGATTTGATCTCCCTTGGGCTTAAAATTTAAGGATGACCTTGCTGCCCGGATCAACTAGGAAAACTACGTCCTCTTTGTAAGGTCCCACCTTTAAATTTATCAAGGGTTCCTGGTGGGTCCCCGGGGGCAGGAACCCTTTGCTTCTTCATCAAGGTTCATAAACAGTGCTGCCTTTGCTTCCTTTTTCAGATCTGGACACTCTCTCTTAAAGTGACCTGTCCTTTCACAGGAATATCATCCTGCCTGTGGGGATTACCACTTTGATCCTTGTACCTGTCTACCAGATCCCTTAACATCTCCTCCCCGATCTTAGATTAGATTAGATTACTTACAGTGTGGAAACAGGCCCTTCGGCCCAACAAGTCCACACCGACCCGCCGAAGCGCAACCCACCCATACCCCTACATTTACCCCTTATTACCTAACACTAAGGGCAATTTAGCATGGCCAATTCACCTAACCTGCACATCTTTGGACTGTGGGAGGAAACCGGAGCACCCGGAGGAAACCCACGCAGACACGGGGAGAACGTGCAAACTCCACACAGTCAGTCACCTGAGTCGGGAATTGAACCCGGGTCTCTGGCGCTGTGAGGCAGCAGTGCTAACCACTGTGCCACCGTGCCACCCACGATCTCTTCTCCTCCCTTTATTTTCAACAAGCTGCCCACCACCATTCCGGTTTCCTCCTCCTTTTAGTTTTGTTCTTTTCTTTATTAACTCATCAACCGTGGCTATCATTATTTTTGCCTTTTGTTTCTGCTTCTCATGTTACTTTGCCAAATCAATTGCTGAGCCGATTTAACCAATTGAACAGCTTTAGGGCCATTCTTCATCACCCAATGTTTTGTTTAGACCTTGATTTTTTTAAAAGAAATATTGCAATATTTCTTGCTCCTTATAACTTGAAATACCAGGAGCCTCTTGCTCCCTGTGACCTCAAATACCAATTTATCAATTTATGCTTGTCTAACTTTAAAGCCTGTTCCGAACAATACATGTTGGAATCTTACTTGTAAGTATATATATTTATATATTATAAATTCATTTATTCAGTATTTAATATTTAAAATGTAAAATGCATACAGTTCCCAACTTTGAAATCCACTATAATTACCCAGTTTTAGTCCCTTAATTTAAAACCAAAATTAGTTTTCTTAAGCAGTCCTGACCAGTCATTGCTCAATTACAATGTTATAGGTCGTGAAATAACCGGAGCTGCCTTAAAAGGATTTGTCAATTCAAGTTTAAAAAAAACCTTCTAATGCATGAATAATGGCTGAATCCAAGGTCACAGATATAAACCATAGGATTCTTTTTGTATTTTTTACAATCTAATGTTGAACTGAAACTTTAACTGTCCTCCATAAATTGCTTTTATGTAAGGATAAAAGAGATTAGTTAGAAACTGATAGTAAGGCAGTCATGACCTGTAAAAAGAACAGGAGTTATTTCATAATCACTGTAAAATCCTTAACCTTAAAGGAAATCATATTAAATTTCCATAACAGAAATCAGATTCAAAACAGTCCCGGATCTCAAGCTCCAGCGAATAAAGCACAAACATTCAATCACCAACAAACAAATGTGCATTCAAACCAAATCACAAAGGGTTTGTACAGCTCTTTTCTCTCTCTCTCTCTCTCTCTCTCTCACACACACACACACACCGTATCCCACAGACACTTTCTGAGCTCCCAGCAACAATTCTTCTAGAGGCTTCTCGCTCCACCCCTCTATCTTTGAATCTTTTTCTGAATGTCTGGCCATGATTTAGTTACGAAGTGTACCCTCAATAGCCCTTCAGCTACTAGCCCTTCCGACACGAATCGGGCGGCACGGTGGCACAGTGGTTAGCACTGCTGCCTCACAGCGCCAGAGACCCGGGTTCAATTCCCGACTGACTGTGTGGAGTTTGCACGTTCTCCCCGTGTCTGCGTGGGTTTCCTCCGGGTGCTCCGGTTTCCTCCCACAGTCCAAAGATGTGCAGGTCAGGTGAATTGGCTATGCTAAATTGCCCGTAGTGTTAGGTAAGGGGTAAATGTAGGGGTATGGGTGGGTTGCACTTCGGCGGGTCGGTGTGGACTTGTTGGGCCGAAGGGCCTGTTTCCACACTGTAAGTAATCTAATCTAATCTAATCGAATCATAATCAGATCCCTCCTGATTGTAAGGCTGTTTTCCGTTGACATATAAATTCAAATATTTACAAACACAGTCTTCGTCCAACCCGTGCTTTGGCCAGAAGACGGCAGGATGAAGAATGGATTCCTTAGTCCGTACAAAGCAACAATATTTAATCATCTTTTTCTCATCTTTTCCCCTTGTACAATATTTTTCCAATTCCACAACATCCTGCCCAACAGACTTTCTGAAGGTATGTTGTCAGGGACACCCCTCCATTTGCATTTTCTTTCTTTTTCCTGAAGGCTTTTTTTTTTACCCTCGGCACAGCCTATATTGAGTTCCTTTGTTAGTCCCTTATTAACTACTAAAACTCAATCCCAGCCACCAAGGCAGTACTTAAAAGTCAATTTCCTGCCTTGGTCCATGCACGGAGTTGCCTGGCTCAATGTCTCCCTGTGCCTACTTACAACCTTTCGCCTGGTTCAGATAGACTCTGATTAGGATCTTGATCAGTCAACCAGAATGGGGAACCCACCGCCGAGGAACGGGACGTGTCTTCCCAGCCGTCAACGGTGACTACCCTGCTGGTGATGATGGACACCCTGGACACCGCCCAAATTGTGAGAAACAGAGTTCACAAAGAAAAAATTTCAGTCCGAGTCAAATTCTGAAACAGCGAATTTTATTGAAATGTTCTTGCAAGACGGGTGTCGAATAAGTAGGCACCCCGATCCACAAATTACTCCACAATTTATACAGTTTAATTGAGTCTCTCTTGGTACTTCCCTGTTTATCTCATTGGCCTTCAAACCTATCAAAATTCCTTATTGTGTTCTGCCCCTGCCTAGCTGCGCTTCTCCCCCTACTCCAAGCCGGGCGACCCTTACTCTTATTTACCCTGCTGGAAAAGGGCAGCAGGTCAGGCAGCATCCAAGGAACAGGAGAATCGATGTTCCTGAGGAAGGGCTTGTGCCCGAAACGTCGATTCTCCTGTTCCTTGGATGCTGCCTGACCTGCTGCGCTTTTCCAGCAACACATTTTCAGCTCTGATCTCCAGCATCTGCAGTCCTCACTTTCTCCTCTTATTTACCCTGTCCCTTATCTGTAACTAACTTGGCTCGTTTCAGTACCTACATGAGTGCAATGTACCGAGTTGACATAACTCAATGTTCTTTGCACCTTATCTGTTTGTAATATCTTCCATTGTTTGCAGGCACATTTCATTCTTGTATACACATTTTAGCTAATGTAACAGCAATTATGTATTTCCTTATGCACATTTTAGCTAATGTAAAAGCAATTATGCATTTCCTTCACATCGATTTCATTCTTATATGCTCATTTCAGCTAATATAAAAGCAATTATGTATTTTCTTCACATAGTTTTCATTCTTGGCTGAAACAATTATACGCTGATGTTAGTTCATTACCTTGCATAAGCAATTATTAATACAACTCTTGGCTGAAACAATTATACACTGGTGTTAGTTCATTTACCTTGCATAAGCAATTATGCTTGCAGAAGTAACACTGCTTTACCTATGTCCCACAGTCTTTAACCACAGTAAGAGAATGAGAGTCCAGAGGAAATAATGTACTGGCGAAGTGGGACACAGCACTGAAGTGAGACATGGACAACAACCAAGCATGGGCTAAGAAGTGGCAAATAACACTTGTGCCAGACAATACCAGTACAGTACAAGAAAGCATTGAATGTTTGATAAATATTTGAATTCCTACATTGTCTTTCCAGACCTCAAGATGTCCCAAATCAATGAAGTACTTTTGCATTGTGCAGGTAAAAGACCTTTTAATGATATTTGCAGTTTAATAGCTCCTTCACTATTTCTTGTTTGCCACTGTTCTCTCAAAGGTAAACTCAATGCTTGAGAGAAAGGCAACAAGAAAAGGATGGTGAGACAGCAAATGCTGACAGAAATGGGGAGGATTGGGCTACAAAAGGGTGGGTGGTGGGAGAGAGGAAGGTGGAAAAGCACAAATGTGATCTGACCCATCTCTTATCCTCTGGGAATTTTGCACCAGGCATTGATATGTGAGTTCTCAGAATATATCCCAGTCTGGCAATGGCCCAGTGCTCCAAAGCTGCAATGTGATTTGTCAGTTCTGTGAATTAAAGAACAATATCAGAGGATAGGAAGTAATGCGTGAGTCACTCCAGACTCATCATGATGTTACCTCTTGTGATTCTGTTTGTTCTCCTGAATTCAGCTGCTTCTGGAATCCTCAAAGAAAGTGAGTATCTGTTTCTCTGTGCAACACTAACACTTTGGCATTCCTGCCCTTTTTGTGCTCAATGTGCCAATCTGTGAATGAGACATCAGTTCCTCATTTTCACAATTCATTTTAGAGCACTGCTATTTGGCTCCTGAGCCGAATAAGGTACAAGTTACAATCTAAAGTTGCTCACAGCATCCTTGCCTTAAAATTACAGGTCAATCATCAGAGATTAATTATTAAGTTTTGTTTTCTTTTAAAAATAGGTGATAGCATGTTTCCACAAACTTTGTTATGAAATCCAATCTAAAAATAATCCATAGCAATTGTTTTTGGGGTAAAAGAGGTTATCATGAACACATTCAAACCTGTGAGCTGGCAAATTGGATACACAGGAAGCAGAGGGTAATAGTGTGAGGATGTTTGTTAGATTGGAGGCCTGTGACTTGTGGAGTGCCTCAGCGGTCGGTGCTGGGCCCATTGCTGTTTGTTATCTCTATCAATGTTTTGGATTAGAATGTACAAGGCATGATTAGTAAGTTTGCAGATGACACTAATTCATGTTGTATCGTGAACAGTGAGGAAAGTTCTCAGAAATTGCAGCAGGACCTTGATCAGCTGGGGAAGTGGGCCAAGAAATGGGAAATGGAGCTTAATATAGATAAGTATGAGGTCTTGCACTTCGGAAAGTCAAGTCAATACAGGAGTTTTATGATGAATGGTAGGGCCTTAAATAGTGTAGTGGAACAGAGGGACCGGTTCATGGTTCTCTGAAAGTAGAGTCACAGGTAGACAGTGGAGTGAAAAAGGCTTTTGGTACACTGGCTTTCATCTGTCAGGACTTTGAGTATAGTATGGGAAGTTATGTTGCAGTTGTACAGGATATTGGAGAGGCTGTGCTTGGAGTATTGTGTTCAGTTTTGGTCACCTTGCTATAGGAAGGTTGTTTTTTAAACTGGAAAGAGTGTGGAAGAAATTTACAAGGGCTTGAGTTATGAGGAGAGGTTGGACAAGCTAGGACATTTTTCTTTAGAGCATAGGAAAATGAGGAGGATTTTATCAAAGTGTATAAGATCATGAGAGGCATTGATAGGATGAATGCACTTAGTCTTTTTCTCAGGTTTGGGGAATCAAGGATTAGCGGGCATTAGTTTAAGGTTAAAAGAGAAAGAATTAAAAGTAACTTGAGGGGCCACTTTATTTAAACAGTATGCATATGGAATAAGCTGCCAGCAGGAGTGGTTAAGGCGGTACATTAATAACATTTAAAAGGCATTTGAACAAATACATGGATAGGAAAGGATTAGAAGGATGTGGGCTAAGTGCAGGGAAATGGGGTTAACGTTTTGGTTGGCATGGACCAGTTTAGGCCGAAGGAGCCTGTTTCAGTGCTGTTTGACTGTATCCTTGGGATACGATTGCAAAATCATCCTTTTGTCGTTGGACAGATGCTGCCTCCAAGATCACTGGTTTGTATAGTACCCTGAAAGGTGTACTGAGGTGAAAAATCACTTCCGATTAGGTAAAAAGCCTCTTGACACTGCTCAGTTCATGCAAACCACGATTTTGTTTTGGCGGGGAGAAACACATTCACTTGTATGCATTTAATTCTAACTCCTATACATCGTTGTGTCATGCAAAATGTTTGCAATGCTCATGTCCACAAACCAGGCACAACATTAAAAAAGGATAGAGCTATAGGGGGAAAGGACTGACCTTAGTTGAGGAGGCGGAGGAAAGGGAAGATTGGAGTGAGCAAGGACCATCCCTATTCCATCCCCATCTCCATCTCCATCTCCCTCTTCAGATTTATGGCTCAGCAAACAAAGCCCAGTACATTGCTCTGCACCATTACTGAACCCTGCTGTGACCTGGGCTATGATTTGGAGGCACCAGTGTTGGATTGGAATGTACAAAGTTAATAATCACACAACGAGCTTTCGAGGCACTGCGTCTTCATCAGGTGGTTGTGGAACATAACCATTCAGCACAGAACTTACAGCAAAAGGGTTATAGTGTCATGGAGTCATTAAACAGTTTTAGTTAAAAATCACATAACACCAGGTTATAGTTCTTAAACAAATTTAGATTAAGTCTTTCATCTTTTAGAATGGGATATGGTGGTTTAGGTTTTTTAAATATGTAAATCCCAGAATTACATTATCAAGGTGGGGCCAGCTTATCTATTCAAAGGTTAAACATCACACAACAACAGGTTATACTCCGACAGGCTTAATTGGAAGCACTAGCTTTCGGAGCACTGCTCCTTCATCAGATGGTTGGACAAACACCTGATGAAGGAGCAGTGCTCAGAAAGCTAGTGCGTCCAATTAAACCTGTTGAACTATAGCCTAATATTGTGTGATTTTCAGCCTCTTCCTTTAGCTCAAATCCTCCAACCATGGCAAATTCCTTGCAAATCTTTTCTAAACCCTTTCAAGTTCCACAACATCTTTCTGATAGGAAGGTGATCAGAATTGCTCATAATATTCCAACAGTGGCCTAACCAATGTCCTGTACAGCCACAACATGACCTCCCAACTCCTGTACTCAATACACTGACCAATAAAGGCAAGCATACTAAACGCCTTCTTCACTAACCTATCTACCTGCGACTCCACTTTCAAGAAGCTATGAACCTGCACTCCAAGGTTCAGCAACACTCCCTAGGACCTTACCATTAAGTGTATAAGTTCTGCAAAGATTTGCATTCTCAAAATGCAGCACCTCACATTTATCTGAGTTAAACGCCATCTGCCACTTCTCAGCCCATTGGCCCATCTGATCAAGACACTGTTGTAATCTTCTTCGCTGAAAATGTGTTGCTGGAAAAGCGCAGCAGGTCAGGCAGCATCCAAGAAGCAGGAGAATCGACGTTTCGGGCATGAGCCCTTCTTCAGGAATGAGGAAAGTGTGCCAAGCAGGCTAAAATAAAAGGTAGGGAGGAGGGACTTGGGGGGTGTTGGAAATGCGATAGGTGGAAGGAGGTTAAGGTGAGGGTGATAGGC
>NC_057744.1:39693046-39765214 GCF_004010195.1 Chiloscyllium plagiosum | reverse complement strand
TGGATATGGAAGGATCCCTTGGGGCCTTGGAGGGAAGTGAGGGGGGAGGTGTGGGCGCAAGTTTTGCATTTCTTGCGGTTGCAGGGGAAGGTGCCAGGAGTGGAGGTTGGGTTGGTGGGGGGGTGTGGACCTGACAAGGGAGTCATGGAGGGAGTGGTCTTTTCAGAACGCTGATAGGGGAGGGGAGGGAAGTATATCCCTGGTGGTGGGGTCCATTTGGATGTGGCGGAAATGACGACGGATGATACGATGTTGGTGGGGTGGTAGGTGAGGACCAGTGGGGTTCTGTCCTGGTGGCGATTAGAGGGGCGGGGCTCAAGGGCAGAGGAGCGTGAAGTGGAGGAAATGCGGTGGAGAGCATCGTTGATCACGTCTGGGGGGAAATTGCGGTCTTTGAAAAAGGAGGCCATCTGGGTTGTACGGTATTGGAACTGGTCCTCCTGGGAGCAAGATGTGGCAGAGACGAAGGAATTGGGAATATGGGATGGCGTATTTACAGGGAACAGGGTGGGAGGAGGTGTAGTCTAGGTAGCTGTGGGAGTCAGTAGGTTTATAGTAAATGTCCGTGTTGATTCGGTCGCCCGAGATAGAAATGGAGAGGTCTAGGAAGGGGAGGGAGGAGTCTGAGACAGTCAAGGTAAATTTGAGGTTGGGATGGAAGGTATTGGCAAAGTGGATGAACTGTTCAACCTCCTCGTCGGAGCACAAGGCAGCGCCGATACAGTTGATTCTCCTGTTCCTTGGATGCTGCCTGACCTTCTGCGCTTTTCCAGCAACACATTTTCAGCTCTGATCTCCAGCATCTGCAGTCCTCACTTTCTCCTAGAAGATTTTAACCTACAGCGAATCCTCTTGCAAGGATGCCTTCCTTGAAGAAGCTCTCTTCCTCCGTCTACAAGGAATTCAGTGAGTCCCTCTCTCACTGCACACCTCAGGTCATCTCCTCTGCCCAGAAGCTCTTCAGCCACGTTCTCAAACAGACTCGCTAACCTCCTTCCACCTATTGCATTTCCAACGCCCCTCCCCCAAGTCCCTCCTCCTTACCTTTTATCTTAGCCTGCTTGACACACTTGCCTCATTCCTGAAGAAGGGCTCATGCCCAAAATGTCGATTCTCCTGCTCCTTGGATGCTGCCTGACCTGCTGCGCTTTTCCAGCAACACATTTTCAGCTCCGATCTCCAGCATCTGCAGTCCTCACTTTCTCCTAGAAGATTTTAACCCTCTTCGCTGCCCACTACACCTCCAATTTTGGTGTCATCTGCAAACTTACTACTGTACCTCTTGTGCTCGCATTCAAATCATTTATGTAAATAATGAAAAGTAGAGGACCCAGCACCGATCCTTGTGGCACTCCACTGGTCACAGGCCTCCAGTCTGAAAAACAACCCTCCACCACCACCCTCTGTCTTGTACCTTTGAGCCAGTTTCCCCTGTATTCCATGAGATCTAACCTTGCTAACCAGTGTCCCATGGGGAACCTTGTCGAACGCTTTACTGAAATCCATATAGATCACATCTGCCGCTCTGTCCTCATCAATCCTCTTTGTCACTTCCTCAAAAAACTCAACCAAGTTTGTGAGACATGATTTCCCATGCACAAAGCCATGTTGACTATACCAAATCAGTCCTTGCCTTTCCAAATACATGTACATCCTGTCCCTCAGGATTCCTTCCAACAACTTGCCCACCACTGATGTCAGGCTCACTGATTGAAAGTTCCCAGGTTTGACCTCACCACCGTTCTTAAACAGTGGCACCACGTTAGCCAACCTCCAGTTTTCCAGCACCTCACCTGTGACTATCGATGAGACAAATATCTCAGCAAGAGGCCCGGAAATCACTTCCCTAGCTTCCCACAGAGTTCTAGGGTACACCTGATCAGGTCTTGGGGAATTATCCACCTTTATGCATTTCAAGACATTCAGCACTTCCTCCTCTGTAATATGGACATTTTTCAAGATGTCACCATCTATTTCCCTACAGTCTATATCTTCCATATCCTTTTCCACAGTAAATACTGATGCAAAATTATCGTTTAGTATCTCCCCCATTTTCTGCGGCTCCACACAAAGGCCACCTTGCTGATCTTTGAGGGGCCCTATTCACTCCCTAGATACCTTTTTGTTCTTAATGTGTTTGTAAAATCCCTTTGGAATCTCCTTAATTCTATTTGCCAAAGCTATCTCCTGTCCCCTTTTTGCCCTCCTGATTTTCCTATTAAGTATACTCCTACTGCCTTTATACTCTTCTAAGGATTCACTCGATCTATACCTGACATATGCTTCCTTCTTTTTCTTAACCAAACCCTCAATTTCTTTAGTCATCCAGCATTTCCTATACCTACCAGCCTTTCCTTTCACCGTAACAGGAATATACTTTTTCTGGATTCTCGTTATTTCATTTCTGACGGCTTCCCATTTTCCAGCTGTCCCTTTACCTGCGAACTTCTGCCTCCAATCAGCTTTTGAAAGTTATGGCCTAATACCATCAAAATTGGCATTTCTACAATTTAAAATTCAACTTTTAGATCTAGTCTTCCTTTACCATCACTATTTTAAATCTAATAGAATTATGGTCACTGGCCCCAAAGTGCTCCCCCACTGATACCTCAGCCACCTGCCTTGCCTTATTTCCCAAGAGTAGGTCAAGTTTTGTACCTTCTCTAGTAGGTACATCCACATATTGAATCAGAAAATTTTCTTGTACACACTTAACAAATTCCTCTCCATCTTATAACTGTACCTGCCACCACTAGTTCCTGGGTGGAATGATGGCTCAGTGGTTAGCACTGCTGCCTCACAGCACCAAGGACCCAGTTTCAATTCCCACCTCAGATGTCTGTGTGGAGCTTACACGTTCTCCATGTGTCAATGTGGGTTTCCTGCAGGTGCTCTGGTTTCCTCCAACAATCCAAAGATGTGCAGGTTAGGTGAATTGGCCGTGTTAAATTGCCCATAGAGTTGAGGGTATGTAGGTTAGGTGCATTAGTCAGGGGTAAAAGTAGGGGAATGGGTCTGGGTTACTATTCAGAGGGTCAGTGTGGACTTGTTGGGCCTGATGGCCTATTTCCATACTGTAGGGATTCTATGATTCCTCTGGCAGCTCGTTACATACACATACCACCCTCTGTGTGCAATAATTGCCCCTTAGGACCTGTTATATCTTTTCCCTCTCACTTTAAACCTATGGTGTCTAGTTTTGCACTCCCCTACCCTGGGATATTCATCATATCAATGCCCATCATGCTTTTATAAACCTTTGTGAGGTCTCCCCTCAGCCTCCAATCCTCATGGGAAAATAGCCCCAGTCCATTTAGTGTGTCCCTATTTGCTCAAACCCTCCAATCCCAGGGACATCCTTGTAAATCTTTTCTGCACTCTCAAGTTTAACAGTATCTTTCCTGTAGATAAGCAGGAGGCCGGAAGAACACAGCAAACCAGGTCGCCTCAGGAGCTTCAGGTGATTTTTTTAATGTCAGATACAAAACAAAAAAAAACATTTGCTAGGTTTGTGGATTCTGCATTTTATATAGAAGACGTAGAGGGCCTCTACAAGTTTGGGAAAGAGAGGCCTTGAGCTGGGGGATGAGGAGAGGGAATGGAGGTGCTGGCACACTGCAGAGAGGGTTGAGTGGAGAATCTGGAGGGAGAATTGTTTGTAGAGGCATTGAGGCTATTGTAAGTACGCAGCATCAAGGGTAGGTCCACATTTTGTGGTTTAAAATGTACTTGTAAGCCGTGGAGGATGAGATGGTTGCAAAGTCAGCAGCTCAAGAAGGTCACATGACTGTAATAGCAAGTTTGTTTCATGGTGTAGTCAAAGGGCTGAAAGGCTAAAGAGGTCACAGTGTGGCAGTGAGTAAGGGATTCACTGGGTTGGCAGTGAGAAATTGACTCACTGAGTTAATCTCCACAAACAATTGTCCCTCCAGATTCTCCATTCAACCCTCTCTGCTATGTATCAGCACCTCCATTCTATCTCCTCATCTCTTCCCCATCTCAAGGCCTCTCTTTCCCAAACTTGTGGAGGACCTCAACTCTTATATATCCAACACAGAATCCACAAGCTCAACAAATGGTTTTTCTGTTAAATATTTGATATTAAAAAATTACCCAAAGAAGGATTGTACTGAAAAATCGATTTCTCCACTTCCTGATGCTGCCCGGCTTGCTGTGTTCTTCCAGCATCCTGCTTGTCTACTTTGGATTCCAGCACCTGCAGATTTTTGGTCTTTAACATCTTTCCTGTAGCAGAGAGACCAAAATTGAATGCAGTATTCCAAAAATGGCCTATCCAATGTTCTGTACAGTTGCAACATGGCATCCCAATTCCTATACTCAAGCTACCGACCAGTAAAGGGCCATGTACCAAATGCCTCCTTCATTATTCTGGGAGAAAGTGAAGTCTGCAGATGCTGGAGATCAGAGTTGAGAGTGTGGTGCTGGAAAAGCACAGCAGGCCATGCAGCATCCAAGGAGCAGGAGATTCGATGTTTCGAGCATAAGTTCTTCATCAGGATGCTGCCTGACCAGCTGTGCATTTCCAGCATCACACTCTTAACCCTTCTTCATTATTCTGTCCACCTGCGATTCTACCTTTAAGGAGCTATGAACTTGCACCCCAAGGTCTCTTTCTCCGGCAACAGTCTCCAGAGCTTGGAGGTTCATCTGATCTTAGAGTAGGATAGAAGGCCAGCACAATATCGAGGACCGAAGGCCTGTACTGTGCTGTACTGTTGTGTTCTATGACCATACCATTAATTGCATAAGTTCTGTTCTGATTTGCCTTACCAAAATGCAACACCCTACATTTCTCTAATTCTGTGATTTCGTGTAGGCTCTAGGGAAGAAACAGTAAATTTAGATGCCATCATAGGAACAACATTCAGCCCCTGGAGCTTGTATACGGGTGGCACAGTGGCTCAGTGATTAGCACTGCTGCCTCACAGCACCAGGCTCCCAGGTTCGATTTCAGCCTTGGTTGACTGCCTGTGTGGAGTTTGCACATTCTCCCCGTGTCTGCGTGGGTTTCCTCTGGGTGCTCCAGTTTCCTCCCATAGTCCAAAGATGTGCAGGTCAGGTGAATTGGCCATTCTAAATTGGCCATTGTGTTAGGAGCTTTAGTCAGAAGGAAATAGGTCTGTGTGGGTTTCTCTTCGGAGGGTCGGTGTGGACTTGTTGGGCTGAACGGCCTGTTTCCACACTATAGGTATTCTAATCTACTTCTAATCTATACCAGTCAATGAGATCATGGTTGACCTGTGGACTAGGAGAAAGTGAGAACTGCAGAGGCTGGAGACCAGAGTTGAAAAATGTGGCACTGGAAAAACACGCTAACTCTATATAGAGGTCATGTTGCAGCTGCACAGACATTGATTAGGCCACTTTTTGGAATATTGCGTGCAGTTCTGGTCTCCCTCCTATCAGAACGATGGTGTGAAATTTGAAATGGGTCAGGAAAGATTTACAAGAATGCTGCCAGGGTTGGAGGATCCGAGCTACAATGAGAGCTGTTTTCCCTGGAAAACAGCCCTCATTGGCTGTTAGGCTCATTAGGCTGGGGCTGTTTTCCCTGGAATGTCGGAGGGTGAGGGGTGATCTTAGAGAGGTTTATAAAATCATGGATAGGATAAAGAGACAAAGTCTCTTCCCTGGGCTGGGGAAGTCCAGAACTTGAGGGCATAGATTTAGGGTGAGATGGGAAAAATTTAGAAGGGACCTAAAGGATAACTTTTTAACACAGAGGGTGGTGCGTGTACAGAATGAACTGTCAGTGGAAATGATGGAGGCTGGTCCAAGAACATTTAAAAGACATCAGGATGAGTATATGAATTGTAAGCATTTAGAGGGATAGGGGCCAAGTGCTGGTAAAAGATGGGATTAGGTTAGGAATCTGGTTGGCGTGGATGAGTTGGACTGAAAGGTCTGTTTCCATGCTAAAACAAAAAAAGAACAAAGAAAATTACAGAACAGAACGGCCCTCCAAACTGCGCCGATCCAAATCCTCTATCTAAACCTGTCGCCTATTTTCTAAAGATCTGTCTAGATACATCTTAAATTATGCTATCGTTCCTGCACCTAACACCTCTACTGACAATGCATTCCAGGCACGCTCTACCCTCTGCATAAAGAACTTTCCATGCATATCTCCCCTAAACTTCTCCCCTCTCACCTTGAACTCATGACCCGCAGTAATTGAGTGCCCCACTCTAGGAAAATGTCTTTTGCTATCCTATCTATACCTCTTATGATTTTGTAGACCTCAGTCAGGTCTAATGAAAGTAATTGTAATCTACTCAAAGTCTCTTCATAGCTAGTGCCCTCCATACCTAGAAACATCCTAGTGAACCTCCTCTGCACCCTCTCCAAAACATCCACATCCTTCTGGTAATGCAGCGACCACAACTATGCGCAGTTTTCCAAATGTGGCAGAACCAAAGTTTTATACAACTGTAACATGACCTGCCAACTCTTGTACTCAATACCCTGCCCAATGAAGGAAAGCATGCCTTATGCCTTCTTGACCATCTATTAACCTGTGTGCCCCCCTTCAGGGAATAATGGACCTGAACACCCAGATCTCTCTGTGCATCAAATTTCCCCAAGACTTTTCCATTTACTGTATAGTTCACTCTTGAATTGGATCTTCCAAAATGCATCATCTTGCATTTGCCCGGATTGAACTCCATCTGCCATTTCTCCACCCAACTCTCCAATCTATCTATATTCTGCTGCATTGTCTGACAGTCCCCTTCACTATCTGCTACTCCACCAATCTTAGTATCATCTGCAAACTTGCTAATCAGACCACCTCTATCTTCCTCTAAATCATTTATGTATATCACAAATAACAGTGATCCCAGCAGTTCTCCATTTTGAGAAACTCCCTTCCACTACTACTCTCTGTATCTTGTTGCCCAGCTAGTTCTTCATCCATCTAGCTAGTACACCCTGGACCTTATCAAATGCTTTACTGAAGTTCCTGCATATGACATCTGCATCCCCTCCCTCATCAATCAACATTGTCACTTACTCAAATAATTCTCTTAATTTCGTAAGACATGACCTTTCCTGCACAAAACAATGTTTCCTTTCACTGATAAGCCCATTTTCTTCCAAATGGGAATAGATCCTATCCCTCAGTATCTTCTCCAGCAGCTTCCTTACCACTAACGTCAGGCTTACCAGTCTTACCTGGATTATCCCTGCCACCCTTCTTAAACAAGGGGACAAAATTAACAATTCTCCAGTCCTCTGGGACTTCACCCGTGTTCAAGGATGCTGCAAAGATATGCTGTGCATCCCTATGACCTACATTCATCTGATATCTCTTAATACCAATGCTTAACAAAATCTGCCTATCTCAGATTTAAAATTATCAAATGATCCAGTTTTCACTGCCATTTGTGAAACAGAGTTTCAAACATCCACCATGCTTTCATATAATCATAAAATCCCTGCAGTCTGGAAACAGGCCATTAGGCCCAACAGGTCCACACTGACCCTCCAAAGACTCAGACCCATTTCCCTGCCATACGATTCCCCTGACTAACGCACCTAGCCTAAATATCCATGAACATCGTAGGAGATTTAGCATGGCCAAGTCACCTAAACTGCACATCTTTGGACTGGGGTAGGAAACCACAACACCCAGAGGAAACCCACACAGTCACAGGGCAAATGTGCAAACTCCACAAAGACCTGAGGGTGGAATCAAACCCAAGTCCCTGGCACTATGAGGCAGCAGTACTAACCACTGAGCCACCTTTGTTACTCATTCCAATTATTACTCATAGAATCCCTACAGTTTTAATGCAGGCCATTTGGCCTATCAAGTCAACACTGACCCACTGAAGAGCATCCCACCCAGATCCACCCCCTTGCCCTATCCTTATAACCTTGCATTTTCCCTCGCTAATCTACCTGGTCTGAATATCATTGGATACCATGGACAATTTGACATGGCCAATCGACCTAACCTCCACATTTTTGGACTTTGGTAGGAAACCCACACAGAAGAATGTGCAAATTCCAAACAGACAGTTGCCCTAGGCTGGAATTGAAGTCCCTGGTGCTATGAGGCAGCAGTAGTGACTACTGAGCCACCGTGCTGTTAACATCTTGAAGACTTGGATCAGGTTGCCCTTAACTTCTAAATTCTAGAGAAAACGTGCCTACTTGCACAATCTCTCCTCATAACTTAACCCTTGAAGTCCAGGTATCAGTTTTTTAAAACTATGTTGTATAACCTCCAAGATCAATAAATCCTCCTTGAGGTGTGGTTTCCAGATCTACTCAAAGTACCCCAAGTGGGGTCCAGCCATTGTTTTTTCATGACTGCACATAACTCCTGCATCCTTATACTCCAGTACTATGAAAACATACAAGCCAATGTTCCAATAGTTTTCCTGATTATTTTCTGCACATGTTCATGCCATTTTAAAGATCTATCTATCTGAACTACCTAGTCTCTGAATATCCAATGTATTTAACTTCATATTATCTTGAAAATACCCTGATCCCATTTTGGATCCAAAATGGATAACCTCACACTTGCTTACATTGAACTCTATCTGCCACAATTGTGTCCATTCATTTCAGCTATCATTATACTTTTAAATTTGCTGCCATCATCTGTACTGTCTAGAATACCATTAACTTTGCTTAAGAAAGATGTCATTAAACTTACAAAGGTGTAACTAAGTTTGGAAGGTTTGAGCTATCGGAGAGGCTGGATGTGCTGTGACTTTTTTCCCTGGAGATTGAAGGGTGACCTTTTAGAAGCTTATAAAATCATGAGGGATGTAGATAGTGTGAATAGCCAAGGTTTATTTCCCCAGAGTAGGGGAGTCCAAAACTGCAGATCTCGTGTTTAAGGTAAGAGGAGAAAGATTCAAAAGGGAGCTGAGGGGCATTTTTTTCACAATGGTGTGAGCTGACAGAAGAAGTGGTAGAGGCAGGTGGAATTGCAATATTTGAAAGATGTTTGGACAGGTACGTGAATTAGGAAGGTTTAGAGGACTATGGGCTAAATGCAGAAAAATGGGACTAGGAAAGCTGGTTAGCATGGATGAGTTGAGCTGAGGCGTCATTTTGCATGCTGTATAACTCCATGACTTATTGCTGATTCCAGTTTTTTCTATATCATTATGATTGTGTATTTATGAAAGGTTACTGCTTCAAACCAGTTACGATTAATTTTGTCATAGATTGAACTGATTTTGAATTAACAATGAATAAAAATGACTGAGTGAGATTGGGGCACACAAAATAGTCTATATTTTTGGAACTCCATCCATTTCATTCAACAATACTTGCATCAATGCATATACATATTGGCAACAGTGTGTATTATCTACAAGAGGCACTATAGCAACTCACCAAAGGCCCTTTAACAGTGCCTTCCAAACTTGTGGCTTCTACCATCAAGGACAAGGATAACAGAGCACCATGGGAACATCACGTCTGCAAATTCCCCTCCATGCAACACACCATTCTTGCAAGGAAATATATCACTGTTCCTTCACTGTTACTCAGTCAAACTTCCTCACTACACCATATGGATAACAGATCAAAATGGCAACTCACCACCAGCACCTTCTCAAGGCAACTGGGAATGGACAATAAAAGCTAACCTAGCTCATGACATGCACATCTTATAAGCAAAAGATTAAAATCAAAATAGTATGTTCCTGGTGCTCCTGTATATATACTGATCTTCTTAGTGTCCCTGCCCAACTCTCACGTCCTCCCAACCTCCCCAGCACTCCTCCCTCTCTTTATGAGCTTTCTGTCCCCTCCATCAGTTTCTGATGGAAACTGATATGGGCTTGGATCGGCGCAACATCGAGGGCCAAAGGGCCTGTACTGCGCTGTATTCTTCTATGTTCTATGATAGAACATTTCAACCCGAAGACCAGACATACAAGGCAGATTTAGTCATTCCATTAATTTCTACGCTTGTTCACAGGAAACAAGGATTCATGTGTTGGTCGCTGCGGGGATCATGTAAACCATAATTATAACTGTCAATGCAATAGCGCATGTGTGCGCCATGGAGACTGTTGCACCGATTACAACTTGTGTAATGGTAAGTAAAGAACTAATGACATTCGAAAAGCTAGCAGGATGTTCAGCTTCTCAAGTACAAAAACAGTGAAGAGCAACAGTGATGACATTTCTCTCCCTGGTCACTATCTCAGGCTGAATTTAACTTAGCAATTTCCTATTTGATCCTGAGCTAAATTCTTGACTTCAGTCCTTTTATTAATAAGACCACAAAAAATTTACTCTCTCTCTCTCTCTGGATTTGTTTCTGTCTTGCTCTCTCTCTTTCTACTCCCATGCTAGTAAATTTGCTATTCACTGTCTCTCTTTTAGTCTCTCTGACTGCATTCACGCTCCCTCTCATTGTCCTGCTGTTCCAGTCTCTATCTTTCTAGGTATTCTACACTGATTGCATTAGCAGACTTTTTTTTAATCTTGGTGTCTCTCTCATCCATGCCTTATCAGAGGCACTATCTTTCTTTTGGACATGGAACAGTACAGCACAGGAACAAATCCTTCAGCCCACCAGTCTGGGCTCCCTTTTTTCTCTGTTTCACTTTCACTCTTGCTATTTCTCCCATTCTCCTCACTATTTCTTCCTTTCTCTCTCTCTCTGGTTGAATGTTTAAAGTCTGCTTTCTCTAACATTGTTTATCTTCCAGATCTGTTTGGTTTCCAAGAAGAGTTATTGGACTTTAAACAATAACTCTGTTTCTCTCTCCAGAGATGCTGCCAAGTATGCTGAGTTACTTCTGCACTTTCTGTTTGTTATTTTCTCTCCCTATTGTGACCTCTTTAACCAGGTGTTTTCTCACATTCTAACATCCCTGTATCCAGTACGATGTTTAAAAGCTGCCTAATTGCACTTATATTAAGTACCTGCAAATGTTTGCAGTGTTCTGTCTTGAGCAGTCAGTCTCCCAAATGTGAGAAAGTTTACAAGTCTGCAGAGGTCATGACTCAACTGAACCTGCTGTTTTTACTCACTGCAGCAGGGGAAGGTGCAGTGAAGCTTATAATCCCAACAACCCCTGTCACTGCAATACAAAGTGCAGCCAATATCACAATTGCTGCCAGGACTACTCTTCTTAGTGTGGGGGTAAGAGTGAACTGTACTAATTGTGTTCGCGTATCTCTTTTCCTCTCTCTCTCTCTCGATCTCTCTCTCACTCTGACTCTCCCTACCTGACCCCCCCCCCCCCCCCACCTGTCTGTTTCCCTCAAACTTCCCTCTGTCTTTTTCCCAAAACTCTGAAGCATTGTGAACTGTGAAGTATATAGAACCTCAAAAAGATAGGTTGGTGGAATAGCAGACAAGTAGCAGATGCGGTTCAATGCAGAGAACTGTGAAATGATTCATTTAGATCGGAACAATGCAGAGAGACAATATAATGTAAAGAGTGCAATTCTAAAGGGGGTTATAGAAGCGGGATCTAGGTGTACATGCGCATAATTCCTTGAAGGTGCAGGATAACCTGAGAGCAGTTAATATAGCATACACTACCCTGAGCTTCATTAAGAAGATTTTCACTAACACTTGATTCCCTAATTGATTAAGAATCTGTCTTCCCCAGACAT
Organism: Chiloscyllium plagiosum; assembly: GCF_004010195.1. Lineage (NCBI taxonomy): Eukaryota > Metazoa > Chordata > Chondrichthyes > Orectolobiformes > Hemiscylliidae > Chiloscyllium > Chiloscyllium plagiosum. The sequence continues at coordinate 39,753,589 of NC_057744.1, read as the reverse complement.
AAATATACACAAGGACCCTATTCCCACAACTTTCTGAGGCAAGGAGTTCCAAAGACTCTTAAGCCTCCAAGAAAAAAACTTCTCCTCATCTCAGTTTTAAATTCATGCCCCTTTTATTTTGAGATTATGCCCTCTGATCCAAGATTCTCCCCTGAAGGGAAAACAGCATTTACCCTGTCAAGTGCCTTAAGAATCCTAAAAGTTTCAACAAAATCACCTTCCATTCTTCTAAATTCCAACGATTATGACCCTGATCTGCTTAGCATTTGCTCCTAAGACAATCCTTCCATACCAGGAATCATCATGGTGAACCGTAAATGAAATATCTTTTCTTGAATAAATAGACCAAAACTGCTTATTGCTGTGGTCTCACCAGCACCTAATACAATTAGAGTAATTTTTCCTAACTGTTATACTCAAACCCCCTTGAAATAAGAGCCAACATTCCATTAGCCTTCCCGATTACCCACTGCCCCTGTGTGCTAGCTTTCTGTGTTTCATGCAGAAGTACCTTCAAGTTGCTTTGTGTTGCAGCTTTCTGCAGTTGTTTTTCCACTTAAGCAATGCACTGTTACAAAGTCATACCCTTTGGTCCATCATGTCTATGTTGACTGACCAACACCATAGTATGCCTGTCCCATTTACCTGTACTTGGTCTATAACCTACTGTGCTATGGCATTTTAGTTGCTCATCCAAATATTTTCTGAACTTTCCAAGATTACCTGCTACCTCTACCATCTCGGGCAGTACATTCCATATTTCTACCACAATCTGGGTGGGGGAAGAAGACGGTTTCCTTTCGATCTCCTCTAAACCACTTATTCTTCACTTTAAATGTGTGCTGTATGGGTCTTAGACACATCTGCCATGTGCAAAATATTCTCACCTCTCATGATTTTGTCCACCTCAATCAGATTCCCCCCTCATTCTCCTCTGCTCCAAGGAACACAAACCCAGCCTATCCAATCTTTCCTCACAACCAACTTCTCATCCCAGGCAACATTCCAGTGAATCTCTCTGCAGCCTCCCCAGTGCAATCAAGTCCTTCCGATAGCGTGGCGACCTAAACTATAAATAGCATTCCATCTGTGCCCTAACCAAAGTTTTATAAAGTTCTAAGAAGTCTTCCTTGGTCCTATATTCTACAGTCAGGCTAATGAAGGTAAGCATTCTGTATACTTTCTTCACCTCCCTGTCTGGGAACTACAGGGATCTTTTGAATTAGTTTCCAAAGCAAACAACTTCACATTTGCCCACATTCTATAAACTCTATTTGCCAACTTTTTGTCCACTTACCTAACATATCAATATCTCCCTGTAAACTGTTTGTATCCCACTTGCAACCTGCATTTCTATCCATTTTGTATCATCCACAAATTTAACTATAGCACATTCGCTTCTATCCTCCAAGTAATTAATATATAATGAAAATCATTGCAGTTGCAGCAATCAACCCCATGGAACACCTTGGTTTAAAGACTGCCAACATGAAAAAGAATCCTTTATCCCCACTTACTGTTTCCTGCCCATTAGCCAATTATTAGTCATTACTCCATGCCAGTATACTACATTCGACATCATTTATGACTTAATCTTTTGTGAAGAGTAGAAGTATAAGAAGAACGGAGGGGTCTAACATACTGGCAGGAGGAATTAAACTAGTTTGGAGGGGACGGGTTTGACCATTAGGGAAGGGGTTCACCAGTAGGGCAGGAGCTCGAGCGTTTTTACCCAGTGTGAGGAAAGGAAAAATAATATGTTTCTACGTCAGGATGGTAAGCGGCTTGAGTGGAAGTGAAAATGGTAGTGATCTACTGTCTTTGTCCTTCAAAGTGATTGTATTCATGGCTTGGAATTTGCTGTCTTTGGAGACGCATCGTGTAGATAGAACACAACGCGACTATTGGGTGTGCGTGTATTTTGTTAGTGTGGTGTTTGTCAAGTGGATTATTTTGACCTAGTTTGTGCCAAGTTTCTTGATTATTTTTAGAACTGGACTCATCCAGGCATTTATCCATCAAATTCCTAACCTGTGCCTTGTAGATGGTGGAGAGGCATTGGGTGCGGGAGGGATGGGGGGGGGGGGGGTTGGGTGGGGGTGTGTGGTTTGGGGGGGTGGTCAGGAGGTGAGTTACTTGCTTCATGATTCCTAGCCTCTGAACTGCTTTTGTCGCTGCAGTATTTATGTTGATAGAGGGGATTCTTATAGAATAGAACACTTGGCCCAACAAGTCCCCACCGACCCTCTCAAGAACATCTCACCCAGACTTACCCCATTACCTTGTCCATCTAACCCTGCATTTCCCACAGCTAATCCACACATCCCAGGACACTAGAGCAATTTAGCTTGGCCAATTCCTCCTACATCTTTGGACTGTAGGAGGAAACCAGAGCACCCAGAGGAAACCCACATAGACACAGGGAGAGCTTGCAAACTCCACACAGTCACCCGAGTCTAGAATTGAACATGGGTCTTTGGCACTGTGAAGCAGCAGGGCTAACCACTGAGCCACCGTGCTGCTGCTGGTAATGCTATTGAATGCTAAAGAGAGAGAGTTAAGACTCTCTACTGTTTGAGATGGTAATTCCTTGCCGTTTGTGTGGTGTGAAAGTTACTTGCCATTTTCCAGCTCAAGCTGGATTTTCTGGGTCTTGCTGTGTTATAACACAATAGTATTGAGGATTTTGCAGTCATTAATGAGCATCCCACTTCTGATATTATGATGGACAGAAAGTCATTGATGAAGTAGCTGACAATGGTTGTGCTACTCCAGCAGAGGTGTCCCGAAGCTGAGATGACTAACTTCCAACAACCTAAACCATCTTCCTTTGTGCCAGCTCTGACTCCAGCCAATGGGGAGTTTTCTCCCAATTTTCACTGACTGCAGTTTTGCTCGAACTCCTTGATGCTGTACTCAATCGAGTGTGGACTTGATGTCAAGGGAAGTCATTCTCATCTCACCTCACCTCTAAAATTTAGCTCCTTTTTCTATGTTTAGACCAAGGCTCTATGAGTGGCCCAGGTAGATCCCAAGTTGAGCATCAGCGAGTAGGTCATTGCTGAAAGTAGGACTGTTCTTTGTCTACTTCTGTCACTTTACTGATGATTAATAGTAGATTGGTGGAACAATAATTAATTGGGATTCTGTGCATTCTGCATACAAGATATGTGTGGTACTGGAACAGGTTTGCTAGGGGCATAGCATGTCCTGAAGAAGGGCTTATGCCCGAAACGTCGATTCTCCTGTTCCTTGGATGCTGCCTGACCTGCTGCGCTTTTCCAGCAACACATTTTCAGCATAGCATGTTCTGGACTGCATGTGTTCAGTACGATAGCCAGAAAATTGTCGAGGCAATTAGCCATTATCATCTCTGGGAATTACTCAAATTGGCTAAAGACTGGCATCTGGAATCATTCACTCGGCACATTTGGCTGAAGACCTTTGCGAATGCCTTTGCACTAATATGTTGGGCTCCCCCTTTGTTAACAATAGGGATGTTTGTGGAGTCTCCTCTTCCAGTGAGTTGTTCAATTGAGCACCTTCATTCACAACTAGCTGTTCAGAGCTTAGATGTGATCAATTGGTTGCACAACTCCTTAGCTCTGATGATCAGTTGCTCTTTGTGTTATTTGTCATCCCCTGATGGAGATAGTAGAGTGGAAGTTATACTAGGCTGTGCGGTTGTAGATTATGTTGGAGTACAGTTTGGCTGCTGTTGATGGTCCACCATACTTCGTGGATGCTGGATCTGTTTAATGTCTATTCCATTGAGCACAATAAAAGTACCACACAGCATGATGGTATTTCTCAATGTGTGGTGGGGCAGTGAGAGTGTGTGTGGTGGTAGTACATGGGAGTCAATAGGAGGTTTCCTTGCTCATTTTTTACTAGACCTGATTAGACTTCTAACTCCAGACTTTTATTGATGCACCATGATGAGATTCAAACTCACACCCCCTGGGTCCCCCCCAGACCTGGGTCTCTGATTTATTAGAGAGAAAGTGAGGGCTGCAGATGGTGGAGATCAGCTGAAAGTGTGTTGCTGGAAAAGCGCAGCAGGTCAGGCAGCATCCAAGGAACAGGAGAATCAACGTTTCGGGCATAAACCCTTCTTTCCTGAAGAAGGGCTTATGCCCGATACGTCGATTCTCCTGTTCCTTGGATGCTGCCTGACCTCTCTGATTTATTAGTCCTGCAACAATGCCACTAGGCCATCACTTCCCCCTTTATTCTTCTTACCAAAGTGCATAACCTCACATTTTCATGTATTTTATTCCATTTACCAGATTTTTGTCCACTCACCCTAACCTGTCTATGTCCCCCTCTTCAGACTCTGTGTTATTCTCACCTCTTCCCTTCCTACCTATTTTTATAACATTCACAACCTTGGCTATAATATATTCATTTTTCATAAATAATTGTGGTCCCTGTGGCTTCATTTGCTGAATGACAAAGATCCCCCACCCACATCCAAACTCTTTGTCTTCTGTCAGTTAGCCAATCCTCTAATCGTGCCAATATATTACTCATTTGGATCACAAATAAGCATGAGAGTGGCAAAGGCATAGAATATATTCTGGGTAGGAATTGCACTGTCATGGCCAAGAGTGGCTTGGTAGAGATGGTTTTTCTAAACATACTATATATTTCTCAGTCTATTGTTAAGACTTGATTGTAGTTTTGATCATTTTCCCAAAGAATGAAGTTTGGCTAACTGGTCTGTAGCCTTTATTTTCCATCTCTCTCCTTTATTGAAAATATATGAATTCCTATATGGTGGGACCATTCCTGAACTTAAGGAATATTGTGAACTTGCAGCTCTCTCTTTTAAAATCCTCGGATCTAGATAATAGGGATTTATTGGATTTTAGACCCTTAAATTTCTTCAGTACGTTTTGGCTCAAATGAATTATCATAATTTTCAAACTCTTTTTACCTTTTTTATTGCCCTTTGTTTCATTGTGCAACTTTTGTTTTCCACTGTGAAGAAAGACGCAAAATGTTTGTTATGTCTTTGGTGATTTCCTTATTTCCAGTGATAATTTCTCATGTCTCTGTTCCAACTAATTAATTTCTTTTATGCAACTTCTTATGTCTTTGTAAATATTCTTACAATTTGGTTTTATATTTTTGGCTACTTTATCCTCATGACTTTTATTTTTTCCTTTTCATCAGATGATTGCCCCCATTCCCCAGTGCTCTGTTATGTCTGCAACTTGGACTGTAGCCTTGCAACTCTGAATCAAAGTTGCACAATCTTCAGTCACTTGTTGCAATTATGGTTGTTTGGGACTGCAATGCATCCCACAGATTTTGACATACTGTAGTCACAGCACAGCAGTATTAGCCTGCTGGTTAATAGGTTAAATAGTTAATAACTTACATAGATAAAATAGTAGAATGTCACATTATCCTGGCCTGGAAACAAAGGAATGAGTCTTGTCATATTTGGAGGCAAGAAAAGGTAGTTAAAAAGAGCATCTCTTCTCCATCTGTTTTGAATTCTCACATGAACCAAATTTCTGACTTTGCATTTGATCTCCATGTCACAGAGATGACATGGAGATCCACACATCTCCACATATGCCCCCTTCCTGTTTGAGTTTCACTCAATCTCTATTGCCACACATTTTTGCGTTCTCTAGTTTATTCCCTCTTTTCTTCATACTGACTGGGTTTGCAAATCATGAAGAATTCCTGGTGTTGCTGATGTAAATTTTATTAACTTGCAGGAAGTGAAGTCGGTTTTACCGATGAGGAAATTCTCGTAGTTTCTGAGCAGATTTATTCTCTGGACACCAACAAAGCAACAAAGAATGAGATACGTCTTAATCTTCAACACTCTGTTTCCAAATCGCAAACTGGGACTAAGATTGATTATGCCCAACAGCGGTAGGTACATTTGAGCAACTTGAGATCATCAATAATCTGTATCTAGTTTTATTACCCATCATAGAACATAGAGCATTACAGCACAAGTACAGACTCTTTGATCTATCAGTTCGGTGCTGACCTTGATGCCTTTCTAAACTGATTCCATCTGTCTGCCTGCCTTTCCATAACCCTCTCTTCCCCACTGGTTCACATGCCCCCTGTGTATGTTGATTACATTGATTCCTTGGCAATGTCTCAAATTTAAATTTCTCATTCCATCTTTTCACATCTTATTTCAGTTATGGGCCAGACCAAAGCCCCTCAAATATATTAAGAAAATAGCCCAGACCGTAACTTTTTCTTATTTTAAAGAAGAGTGTAAGGCAGTTGCAATTTAACTGGTTAGAATACCCAGCATTAAGCAAAACACACTTTATTCATGCACTATAGTTAAAACACAATCAAAGAAAGAAGAAATTGGAATAACTTAACTCTAATAGAACATAGAACATAGAAGAATACAGCGCAGTTTGGCCCTCGATGTTGTGCCGATCCAAGCCCACCTAACCTACACTAGCTCACTATCCTCCATATGCCTATCTAATGCCCGTTTAAATGCCTAGAAAGAGGGAGAGTCTACCACTGCTACTGGCAGGGCATTCCATGAACTCACGACTCGCTGAATAAAGAATCTACCCCTAACATCTGTCCTATACCTACCACCCCTTAATTTAAAGCTATGCCCCCTTGTAATAGCTGACTCCATACGTGGAAAAAGGTTCTCATGGTCAACCCTATCTAAACCCCTAATCATCTTGTACACCTCTATTAAGTCACCCCTAAACCTTTTTTTCTCCAACGAAAACAGCCCCAAGTGCCTCAGCCTTTCCTCAAACGATCTTCCTACCATACCAGGCAACATCCTGGTAAACCTCCTCTGCACCAGTTCCAGTGCCTCCACATCCTTCCTATAGTATGGTGACCAAAACTGCACACAATACTCCAGATGCGGCCGCACCAGACTTATATACAACTGCAACATGACCTCAGGGCTCCGGAATTCAATTCGTCTACCAATAAAAGCCAGTACGCCATATGCCTTCTTCACCACACTATTTACCTGGGTGACAACTTTCAGAGATCTATGTACATGGACACCAAGATCCCTCTGCTCATCCACACTACCAAGTATCCGACCATTAGCCCAGTACCCCATCTTTTTGTTACTCTTACCAAAGTGAATCACCTCACACTTAGCTACATTGAATTCCATTTGCCACCTTTCTGCCCAGCTCTGCAACTTATCTATATCCCGCTGTAACCTGACACATCCTTCCTCACTGTCAACAACTCCACCAACTTTCATATCATCCGCAAACTTGCTTACCCAACCTTCTAGTCCCTCCTCCAGGTAATTTATAAAAATGACAAACAGCAATGGTCCCAAAACAGATCCTTGCGGAACACCGCTAGTAACTGCACTCCAAGATGAACCTTTACCATCAACTACAACCCTTTGTCTTCTTCCAGCCTGCCAATTCCTAATCCAAACCTCCAACTCACCCTCAATGCCATACCTCCGTTTGTTTTGCAATAGCCTACCATCGAAAAACCTTATCAAACGCCTTACTAAAATCCATATACACCACATCTACCGCTTTACCCTTGTCTACCTCCTTAGTCACCTTCTCAAAGAATTCAATAAGGTTTGTGAGGCACGACCTGCCCTTCACAAAACCATGCTGCTAATTGGATAACAACAGAATAATAAGACATGCGGTGAGTTCTGTTACAGACAAACAGGGTCATATATGCATACAGATGCAAGATAAGGCTACAATAATCAATGACTGTTGGTCATAGAGTCATATAGCATGGAAACAGTTACTTCAGTCCAACTTGCCCATACCAACTAGGTTTCCCAAATTAAACTAATCCCATTTACCTACATTTTGTTCACATTCCTCTAAACCTTTCATATTTGAATACCTAAATAAATATCTTTTAAATGTTGTAACTCTACTGCATTGAGAGTGTAGTGCTGGAAAAGCACAGCAGGTCAGGCAGCATCCAAGGAGCAGGAGAATCGATGTTTCGGGCATAAGCTCTTCATCAGCAATAAGCCCAAAATGTCAATTCTCCTCCTCCTCGGATGCTGCCTGACTTGCTGTGCTTTTCCAGGACTACACTCTCAACTCTGAGCTCCAGCATCTACAGTCCTCACTTTCTCACAGTCTACCTGCATCTATCACTTCCTCTGGCAATTCATTCCACATACAGTTTACAAGAAAGAGAACACTGATGAAATACCAGTCATGGTGGAAAGGTAGAGGGAATAAATAGAGTTTAAATTGATCAGCCTTATATACTGGCTGTGGTGGAATAAGTAAGTCACCTGGTAGAGATAATGCTTCCAGTTTCTAAAGGAAGTTGGAGTGGAGATTGTCTAGTCACATTACCCTTCCCATGAGAAAACGCCCCATTAAAAAATCAGTCAAGACATGAGAGAGAAAAATAAATCATGCAGTGTGTGTTTGGAAGCTGGGATGTGCTGCCAGAGAGTGATGAAGGCGGGGTCGACAAAGCCTTTTGAAAGAGAATGAGCAGGGCTACAGGGAGAAATTGGAGGAATGCCACTGGGTGAATTTATCCCTCACAAACCTACCAGAGACAATGTGGATCAAATGGCCTCCTTCTGTGATACAGAACTCTGTGCAAGGGATAAGCATACTGCTGCATAATAAAGCATCCAATACAGAAAAATAACAAGACCATCTAATACAGCACACAGCAAATTCTCACAAACCGCATTCTGAATTTCACATTTAGGCTTTTTGCTTATGTGAATGAAGAAGTTCTGTTCTCAAGGCCAACTTTTGCTAAATTCATCGCTCTATTAAACAACTACAACCGAATGACTGGCATTGCAGAGAAGTTCACAGTGGAGCAGCTGGCAGAACAAGACATGTTCATCACAGAGATTATGAAGAGTTCCATCATGAACAAGCTGTACCAGGTCTTCCGGTCAAAGAGTAAGTGCTGAATCTTATCTTTTTTGGCTAAGTGCAAGCTTTAATGCTTTATCTCCATGAGGCCAAGTGAGGTATCTTGCCTTATTGCTCATGTACCATTAATTATCTTTCCCATCCATATGACTTCCCACGTTTCTAGTTCTAGCCCCATCTTGCCACATGCCATTCCCAGAACAGTTCATAACCCAATGAAAGACCAGATCTTTTGCATCCACAGTTATTTCTAAAAACCCAATGTTCAGTCGGATAAGCACTGTCACTCCAGAGTTGCCCTGCACAGTTCCTGACATTTGACTTGGACGTGACAGACAGGGGGATAGCAGGGTCCTGTTGTGCAAGCAGGAAGACACCTAGGATAGACAGTGGCATCAGAACCCGTCGGTCTGGGCTGAGGTTACCACCCAGCTCAGTGCCATCTCTGGAGGAATGCCCAGCATTATGAGAAGAAGATCAATAACCTGCTCCAATTCCCTCAATCCCTCGATGTTTGCAACTTGTACCCATCTCCCATTAAAGTTCATGGTCTTCTGTTCTACCTGTTACCTGCAATATCAGGGGCTAATTTCGGTAGTGTAGTGGGGGTCTCGGTCACCTAATATGCAAAACGTGCCCGTATCAAAACCGCGTAGAAGCATCCTTGTTCTCGACAGCAGTCTTTTTGTTCAAGAAGAGGAGTAGAGACAGCCCTGGAAATTATAGACCTGTAAACCTTGTGGATAAAGTGTTGGAAAGGGTTATAAGAGATAGGATTTATTATCATCTAGAGAGGAATAAGTTGATTAGGGATTGTCAACATGGTTTTGTAAAGGGTACGTCTTGCCTCACAAACGTTATTGAGTTCTTTGAGAAGGTGTCCAAACAGATGGATGAGGGTAAAGCAGTTGATGTGGTGTATATGGATTTCAGTAAGGTGTTTGTTAAGTTTCCCCACAGTAGGCTATTGAACAAAATACAGAGGCATAGGATTGAGAGTGATTTAGCGGTTTGGATCAGAAATTGGCTAGCTGAAAGAAGACAGAGGGTGGTGGTTGATGGGAAATGTTCATCCTGGAGTTCAGTTATTAGTGGGGTCCCGCAAGGATTTGTTTCGGGTCCAATGTTGTTTGTCATTTATATAAATGACCTAGATGAGCGCATAGAAGGATGGGTTAGTAAATTTGTGGATGACACTAAGGATGGTAGAGTTGTGGATAGTGACAAAGAATGTTGTAGCTTACAGAGAGACATAGATAAGCTGCCGAGCTGGGCTGAGAGCTGGCAAATGGAAGTTAATGTGGAAAAGTGTGAGGTGATTCATTTTGGAAGGAGTAACAGGAATGCAGAATACTGGGCTAATGGTAAGATTCCTGGTAGTGTGGATGAGCAGAGAGATCTCGGTGTCCATGTACATAGATCCTTGAAACTTTCCACCCAGGTTGATAGGGTTGTTAAGAAGGCATACGGTGTGTTAGGTTTTATTGGTAGAGGGATTTTCAGAACCATGAGATTATGCTGCAGCTGTACAAAACTCTGGTGCAGCCATACTTGGAGCATCACGTACAGTTCTGGTCACCATATTATAGGAAGGATTTGGAAACTTCGGAAAGAGTTCAGAGGACATTTAGATTAGATTAGATTAGATTAAATTACTTACAGTGTGGAAACAGGCCCTTCGGCCCAACAAGTCCACACCGACCCGCCGAAGCGCAACCCGCCCAGACCTATTCCCCTACATTTATCTCTTCACCTAACACTACTGGGATATTGCCTGATATGGAGGGAAGATCTTACGAGGTAAAGCTGAGGGATTTGCGGCTGATTTTGTTAGAGGGAAGATGACTTAATTGAGACATATAAGATATTCAGAGGGTTCGATAGGTTGGACAGTGAGAGCCTTTTTCCTTGGCTGGTGATGGTTAGCATGAGGGGACATAGCTTTAAATTGAGGTGTGATAGATATAAGGCATATGTCAGAGAGTAGTAGGGGTATGGAACACACTGCCCACAACAGTAGTATATTCACCAATTTTAAGGACATTTAAATGGTCATTGGATAGACTTATGAACGCGAATGGAATAGTGCAGGTGAGATGGGCTTCAGATTGTTTCCGCAAGTTGCACAATATCAAGAGCCGAAGGGCCTCTACTGCGCTGTAATGTTCTATGTTCTATCTTTCTTTACTCACTCTCATTAACACCACATGCACTCTTCAATGTCTACTTTCTCAATCACTCACTCACTCAGGACACCTCCTTACCTTCTCCAAAAGTCATAAATTGTGCCAACAATTTTCATCTCCATTAATGTCTGTGTCTTTCATTTGAGGATGAAAGCAGGACACAATAGGGCAGAAAATATCCAGACAGGTAGCCTGATATTAGGCTCCTCACCAGACTTACTGCCTTAAAATGGCTGACTGACTGTGTCCAAGGCCCTGGTCTGATATCGGAGGCTGCTCTGAACTTATTGTGCCAGTACTCCCTCTTGACTTGTGTGAGAGCTGCTGACAACATGACAAACTTCCTAGCTTTGTGTCTGTGCTAAATAACAAGGCAAGACAGAAATAATAAAAACTTGATAATTCTGGCTGAGGAAACAAAGCTCAAAAAAGCAAGGCAATGCGTGAGGCAGAGATACTGTGAGCATCTTGGTAGGCTCAGAGTGAATGAGTACTAAGACAGCAAGCAAACTGCAGGTACAGGTCTGGCTCGTGAGCTGAGTATCCATTAGGGCTGAAGGTACAGCATTGAATTGCAGGAAAATACCCTATAGGATTAGTGATGTGTCATAAGAATTCTGAAAGGCTAACACATCAGATGTCATTATTGGTGGGTGGATTTCCTCACAATCAGTAATGAACTAAGTTGCCAGGTACCCGATCTGACTTCCATGTCAAGAATTCTCAATGTTTAGCTTGTTTTGGCATGTTTAGCTATAAGACGTGAGAACAGAAGTAATCGCATCGACTCAATTCTACTTTCCTGTTTTCCCTCATAACACCTAGTTCCCTCGCTGATTAAAAATCCGGCTATTTTAGCCTTGAATATACATAACAACCCAACCTCAACAGCCCTTTGTGATAAACAATTCCACGGATTCACTGTCACAGAGAAGAATTTCCTCCCCATCTCTGTCTTAATTGTGCGACCCTCCCCACCAATTCTGAGATTATGTACTCTGGTCCTAGACTCTGCCATGGTGGGAAACAACCTCTCTACATCTACCGTGTAAAGTCTCCTAAAAATCTGTTTGTTTCAATAAGGTTGGCTCTCATTCTTTTAAGTCCCAATGAATATAGGCCACACCTACTCAACCACTCCTCATCAGACAGTCCCTCTATATTCTGAATTAGCCTCATGAATCTTCCCTGGACTGCCTCCAAAACCATTTTAATTTTCTTTAGATAAGGGGACCCAAAACTGTTCACAGTATTCCAACTGTGATCAAACTAGTGCCTTGCACAGTTTTAGCAGAGACACCATTTCTTAATACTCCATTCCCTTTGAGATGAAGGCTGACATTCCATTTGATTTCCCTATTACCCACTGAACTTGGATGCTAGTTTTTTTGTAATTCATGCAGAATAACTCCCAAATCCCTGTGTTCTGGTGCTTCCTGCAGTCTTTCTCCATTTAAATAATCTTCACCTTCTTCCTGTTCTTCCTGCCAAACTGCATAGCTTCATGTTTCCCTGCATTTTATTCTATTTGCCAAGTTTTTGCTCACTAACTTCACCTTTGGTAAGGAAGGAAGCTGAATATTAATGATAAGAGTTGTGGTGTTAATAAGGAGTTTAACAAGCTTTTACTCCTTTTAATTAGCAACTTGCCACCATTTAGTGAGAAACTCATCTCGACCCTCATCCCTCACGAGATGCATCAAAGATGCTCCTAATGTTCACCGGATTTCTCTCCCAATTCTTCCACAAATCTTACCATAGCCCACATCATTCAGGGCACAATGAGATCCTGCCCTAAGTGTGCTCTGCAGGCTTCTGTTCTTGAACTGTTGCTCTGTCCGCATTTCACTATCCATAATATGAAACAGACAGGTTAAATTTAACATACCTTCTGACAGCACTTGTTTCAAGTGGTGCAGTGACAGTACATTTTGCTTGTTCTATTCTTTAGACCTAGTTTTTTTTTCCTAAAAGGTTACTTTTAGAGGGATGGCAGTGAAGGCAGTGCAATGTTTCTCTTGCAACATGTTTGAGGTGAGGGATGCCATGGTCGTCCCTGCTGATTACACTTGCAGGAAGTGCACCCATCTCCAGCTCCTCCAAGACCGTGTTAGGGAACTGGAGCTGGAGTTGGATGAACTTAGGATCATTTGGGAGGCAGAGGGGGTCATAGCTTTAGGGAAGTAGTAACTTCAAAGATTGCAGACTGATGGGTGACAGTGAGGGGGACTGGGAGGAAGCAGCCAGTGCAGGGACCCCCTGCGGCCGTTCGCCTCAAGAACAAGTATACCGTTTTGGATACTTGTGGGGTAGGGGGGGGACTTACCAGGGGTAAGCAATGGGGTTCAGGCCTCTGGCACAGAGCCTGTCCCCGTTGCTCAGAAGGGAAGGGTGGAGGAGAGCAGAGCAATAGTTATTGGGGACTCGATAGTTCTGGGCACAGATAGACGGTTCTGTGGGGGCGAGAGAGACTCACGTTTGGTATGTTGCCTCCCAGGTGCAAGGGTACGTGACGTCTCTGATCGTGTTTTCCGGGTCCTTAAAGGGAGGGGGAGGGGAGCAGCCCGAAGTCGTGGTCCACATTGGCACCAACGACATAGCTAGGAGGAGGGCTAAGGATGTTAGCAGGCTTTCAGGGAGCTAGGTTGGAAGCTTAAAGTTAGAACAAACAGAGTTGTTGTCTCTGGTTTATTACCCGTGCCACGTGATAGAGAGTCAAGGAATAGGGAGAGAGATCAGTTAAATGCGTGGCTACAGGGATGGTGCAGGAGGGAGGGATTCCGGTATCTGGATAACTGGGGTTCTTTCTGGGGAAGGTGGGACCTCTATAAACAGGATGGTCTACACCTGAACCTGAGGGGCACCAGTATCCTTGGGGGAGGTTTGCTAGTGCTCTTGGGGGTGGTTTAAACTAATTCTGCAGGGGCATGGGAACCTAGACTGTAGATTTAGGGTGCAGGACCTGGAGTGTAGGGAGGTTGAGAACATGGTATCCATCTCAAAGGAGGGTGCCTGTAAACAGGAAAGTGTTTTGAAGTGTGTATACTTCAATGCAAGAAGTATACGAAATAGGGTGGTGAACTTGCAGCGTGGGTTGGTACCTGGGATTTCGATGTTGTGGCTATTACGGAGACATGGGTAGAACAACAGGATTGGTGGCTGTTGCAGGTTCCAGGGTTTAAATGTTTTCCCCTCCACCCAACTGCAAAGGCAGCTGCTTCTCCTCACCCTTGGGCAAGGCCTAGTGAATTCAGAAACAAAATTCGAGTGAGACATTTAAACAGGCTGACATTCATTATTAACCACTTTACAGTTCAGGTCAAATTCAACTCCAAAGGTTTGCATAAGACTCATTTCAAATGTGAAAACAAAAATGCATTTCAAATATCAAAAGTCTGCCACAAAAATGCTCAGTTTGTTCAGCAAAAGTTGGCAGTGGCCTGGCTTTATATACACAGGACAAAGCAACATATTTTAATTAAATCAGTCAGCTCTCCATAAAGACGTGATGGGGACCAGGAGACATTGGAGACCAATTTATGCCAGACTTGTTTGCCCTGGAGGTGATTGAATTCCTTCCTTTGTTAAACCACATGCCACATGTCCACCTTCATCCACTTTCACACACTCGCCGTCGGACAATGTAGGACCAACCTGCTTTTTATTCCTTGGCTCATTAATGCACAGATGGAAATGCCAGCCTACATGCTTCATGCTGATGTTTTTTACAAGGGAGCTCTGTTCTGCCAAATCTACTGCTTTACAAAATTGTTAGCTGATAAACTCCGCTCTTTCTCTATGCTTTGGGACAGTGAAGAGGGCAACAATTATGTCAAGGGAATCACATTCCTCACCTTTTGATTCCTACACAGCGGCTGCCTGTCCAGAGGGGTGAACCTGATTGACATCAAATAGTCCATTACACTCACAATGCCCAACATACCAGCTGCAGCAGGACAAAGGAAAATCAGCTCAGAGGAACAGTGAAGACCATTCAGCCCCTCAAACCCAGCATTCAGTGATGATGACAATGGCTGGTCTCCATCTCAACTCCCAGTTGTTGCTTCAAATGTGTGGGGGACCTCTACTATTCTCCACTCAATGCAGAAAATAGGCCTCCCTTTCTCAAAGATGTGGGGGACAGAAAAGAAGGGTTACACCCAAAATATTGACTTCTCCACCTCCTGATGCTGCCTGGCTTTCTGTGTTCTTCCAGCCTCCCACTTAATTACCCTTGACTAGCAAGAATCTCTCAAGCTCAAATTTCACATTGTTTAATTTAAAACCAGTACCAAATGTCTTTTCATTTGGGAATAGGGAGCTCTACTTTGTACAAATAAGTGTTTCTCTCTCTGATGGCCCACTTCTGATTTCAAGGTTGCCATCCCTTGTTTACAAATCTAAAGGGGAAGGAATGTTCCCTGTCGAAAATGTTATTGCTCCTGATCCTATCCAGGAATTCATCTATGAGTGGAAAATGTAGATTAAAAAGAAACTCACTTGCAGTGAAAGCATTTGACTGAGACGTTAAACCAAGCCCCTGTCTCCCCTCTTAATTTATAGCTTTAAATTAAGGGGTGGTAGGTATAGGACAGATGTTATGGGTAGATTCTTTACTCAGCGAGTCGTGAGTTCATGGAATGCCCTGCCAGTAGCAGTGGTGAACTCTCCCTCTTTATGGGCATTTAAACAGGCATTGGATAGGCATATGGAGGATAGTGGGCTAGTGTAGGTTAGGTGGGCTTGGATCGGCGCAACATCGAGGGCCAAAGGACCTGTACTGCGCTGTATTCTTCTATGTTCTATGTTCTCTGTTCCTATTTCTAGTTGTCATTGACCAGGATGTAAGCAGAGCAACACATGCATCCTAGAAGGACAGCTTCAGCCCAAGACTCCACTTCAACACTGCCCTAGACATATGCATCAGCCCATAATCAAAATACTTGGTATACATTGGTATTGGACAGTGAGGAAGAAAGAATGTAAAAAGGACATAGATGGACAGGTGATGTAGGCAGACACATGGCAGCAGAAATTCAACGCAGTGAAATATGAAATGATATGTTTTGGTAGGCAAAATAAGGAGTGATAATATAATCTAAATAGTGTGATTTTAAATAAGTTTATGCACAAATGTTGTTGAAGTGAACAGGACAAGTTGAAACAATGTCAAAAACTAACAGGATTCTGAGCTATTCTAAAGGCAAATATTTTATGTTAAACCTTTACAGATTGCTGATAAGCTGCAAAATTGAGAGCAAGTCGGATACACACATTTAAAGGAATTAGCGAGTTTTGAGAAGATTTGTAGCTCAGGTTGAGGTTCTGGATGTAGGTTTGCTCACTAAACTGAACGGTTCGTTTTCAGACATTTCACCTGAAAGAAGGAATGTCAAGGCTTTAGAATCATGGTATCATGCAATGTATACACCACAGAGCAAAACAATTCTGACCTGCTCTCTACAAGAAATAATACAAGTACAATTATGTAGGAATACAGATGATAGGAAGAGGAGGAGGCCATTAGGTTCTTCAAGCTTAATCTGCCATTCATTATAATCTTGGCTGATTACTCATTCTCATCCTCATGGCATACCCCCTGATCCTTTTAGTCACAAGTGCTACGTCTATCTTCTTGTTGCCCTCAATCACTTTCATTGATAGTCACTTCCATGGGTTCACCACTCTCCAAGTGAACGATTTCTCCTGTTCTCAGTCCTACAATCCCTTATCCTTGAACTATGACCATGATTCTGGACACCCACACCCTCAGGAACATCCTTGCTGCATTTAACCTTTTAGAATTTATACATTTCTATGAGATCAACCTCTTTATTCTTCTAAACTTCAGTGAATACAATCCTAACTCAATCGCTGTTTAACAACACAGGTAACAACAAAGCTGTATTCCATCATTCCTATCACCATCATCTTTGAACAATGAAAATAAAAGCTGCATTGATATGTTATATTGACACAGAGTACATGTTTGCCCAATATGTGTTTTCTGTGAACAAAGTTTGCAATGAACGTTGTGCAACACAAGTCATTGAATATACAAGAAAGAATAAACAAAATTGTTTCAGATGATTATCCTTGTTAATTGCTTAAATAAATCTCCCCAAACTTTCTGTGTTCTGAAGTTCATTTTTGTTCTTCTTTGAGTTTGGGCTCTATTGTTAATATATTTAACTCTATTTGCTTGTTCTAAATATATATTTATCCTGCATGCTCTCCAGTATGCCTTGAAAAGTATTCTGTAACTTTTTTAATGGGTTTAATCTGTATTATCTCTTACCCCAACTCTTGAATTTGGGCTTTCTGAAATTGGGTACAGTGTTGTGGTCACTAGTACCCACAAATACCATTTTCTCATTTCTTTACAATGTTTCATGTTGTAATAACAAATGACCCTATAATAGAAAAAGTCAAAATTCCCCAGAAATATGTCTTTTCATCTCCCTTCCCTGCAGCAAGAAATTCATATCATTTAATATTCAACTGACCATTTTTTCATAAAAATATATTTCAAATATGTCACTACATTTTAATCTGACTGCAAAAGATACTGGATTCCTGAAAAACAAGTGAGTACCTCAGCATTGATAAGTGTCCTTCAGTAATTCCAGTACATTATCCCCATGTCTGCATGGATTTCCTCTGGGCACTCTAGTTTCCTCCCACAATCCAACAATGTGCAGGTTAGGTGAATTGGCCGTGCTAAATTGCCCATATTGTTCAGGGATGCGTGGGTTAGGTGCATTAGTCAGGGGAAAAGTAGAGTAATAGGGTAGGCGAATGCGTCTGGGTGGGATACTCTTCGAAGGTTTGGTGTGGAGCTGTTGAGCCAAATGGCCTGTTTTGATAATGCAGGGATTCTATTCCATTCTAAGTGCACCAGAAATAAGCAAACAAGATATTTTCTTGACCAGGTCACTGAAGGGCAAGATGAGCAGTACAAATGTGAGAGGGCTAAATGAGCATGTACAGATATACATAAAGGTACTCACCTATAGATATGTGAAGAGAAAAAGCTTAGTGAAGACAAATATATGTCTCTTGCAATTAAAATGAAGAACAAAGAAATAGCAGACCAATTAAACCTTTTGGTTGGTGTTTACAAAGGAGGGCACAAATAGCATCCCAAACATTTTGTGGAATATATGGTGCAGTGAGAGAAAGGAACTGGAGAAGATCAGTATTTATAGGGAAATGGTGTTGCGGAACATAATGGGATTGAAGGCCAACAAAACTCTGGGCCTTCACAATGTACATTCTAGAATGTATGTGGAAGTGGTCCTAGAAATAGTGAATGCACTGTTGTACATCTTCCAAGATTCTATAGACTCTGGAACAGTTCCCATGGATTGGAAGGTAACTATTGTAACCTCACTATTTAAAAAATGAGGGTAAAAGAAAATGGGGAAGTATAGATCAGTTAACCTGAAATCAATAGTAAGGAAATTAATATAGTTCATTATAAATAGCAGAGCACTTGGGCAAAACAGTGACAGATTTGGACAAAGTCAGCATAGATTGGAATTTCTTAGAGGAATTAACTAGTAGAGTTAAGGGGAGATCAGTGGATGTGGTTTACTTGGAGTTGTTAAAGGTTTTCAATATTGTATATATGTGAATTGGAAGTAGTGTCATTACATAGATAAAGAACTGCTGACAGACAGGAAACATAAGGTAAGAATAAACAGGTTGTCTTTTAAATGGCAGTAATATAGATAATTGCAGTATGGTACCATGTGAATTAGTATTAGGATCCCAGCTATTCACAATATATGTTGATGATTTTGCTGAGGGAACTAAATGTAATATCCCCACATTTATAGAGCTAATAGAGCTGGATAGATAGGAGGATAAACTGAGAGGAGGATGCAGAGTAATGCTCAGTGTGAGTTGCTCAGTGTGACAAGTTGAGTGAGTGGGTAAATGCATAGCAGGTGAACTATAATATAGATAAATGTGACATTATGTACTTTTGTACAAAAGCAAAAGCAGGAAGGTGGGCTATTATCTGATAGATTGAGAAAGGGGAAGATGCAATGAGATCTGGGTTTCTTTATACACCAGTTGCTGAAAGTAAGTAGACAATGTGCAGCAGACAGTGAAAAGGTGTGAAGACATGAAGTAGGTCAGTCAGGACTGAGGAGAAAGTGAGGGCTGCAGATGCTGGAGATCAGAGCTGAAAATGTGTTGCTGGAAAAGCGCAGCAGGTCAGGCAGCATCCAAGGAACAGGAGAATCGATGTTTCGGGATTCCTGAAGAAGTGCTTATGCCCGAAATGTTGATTCTCCTGTTCCTTGGATGCTGCCTGACCTGCTGCGCTTTTCCAGCAACACATTTTCAGTCAGGACTGAGGTATGGCATTTAGGAAGATAGGAAAGGTTGGAGGAGTGATTTTGTTAATTACAGATATAGATAGTAATAACATAAATTGGGTTAGTCATAGTGTTAAGGATTTAAAGAGGGTAGATTTCTTGAAATGTTTCCAGGAGAGCTTTTTGTACTAATAATGAAGGCCACAAGAGCCATATAGTGCTGAATATGGTTCAAGGGAATGAAAGTGTTGGATGTGGCAGTGAGGGAACATTTAGGCGATACGACCATAACATGGCATGGTTCATATTTGTTCTGGGCAAGGGAAAGATTGCTTGAAAAAGATTGCTTTGGATTGGGGGAAAGCAGATTTCATTAAAATAACTCCGGATCTGGCCATAGTAGATTGGGAACAGCTCCTTGCAGATAAGCCTACAGTACAGCTGTAGGGACATTGAAAAAGAAATAGGGGGGAGTACATGTTCAACACGTACCCTTTTGAGGGAAATCTGGGAGCAATATGTTCAGAGAATCCTGCATATCCCAGACAATTCAGGACTGGATGAGGAAGAAGAGTAGGGCTTTTACTGGATAAATGTGAAGTGATGCATTTTGGAAGGTCGAACTTGAAAGTTGAGTACAGGATTAAAGACAGGATTATTGGCAGTGTGGAGGAACAGAGGGATCTTGGTGTGCGGGTACATAGATCCTTTAAAATTGCCACACAAGTGGACAGGGTTGTTAAGAAAGTATATGGTGTTTTGTCTTTCATTAACAAGGGGATTGAGTTTAAGAGCCATGAGATCTTGTTGCAGCTCTATAAAACTTTGGTTAGACCGCACTTGGAATATTGTGTCCAGTTCTGGTCACTCTTTTATAGGAAAGATGTGGATGCTTTGGAGAGGGTTCAGAGAAGGTTTACCAGGATGCTGCCTGGAATGGAGGGCTTATTTTGCGAAGAGAGGTTGACTGAGCTCGGACTTTTTTCATTGGAAAAAAGAAGGAAGAGAGGGGACCTAATTGAGTGTACAAGATAATGAGAGGCATAGATAGAGTTGATAGCCAGATACTTTTTCCCAGGGCAGAAATTGTAAACACAAGGGGTCATAGTTTTAAGCTGTTTGGTGGAAAATATAGAGGAGGTGTCAGAAGTGGGTTCTTTACGCAGAGAGTTGTGGGAGTATGGACTGCGTTGCCAGCAGCAGTTGTGGAAGCGAGGTCATTGGGGATATGTAAGAGACTGCTGGACATGCATTTGGTCACAGAAATTTGAGGGTTCGTACATTAGGTTTACCTTACATAAAGATCAATGGGTCGGCACAACATCGTGGGCTGAAGGGCCTGTTCTGTGCTGTACTGTTCTATGTTCTATGTTTTATGTTCAGCAAGTCTAAAGGGAGCAATTCAGCTGTAGCTGTAGTGGAACTGTAGAAAGGAACTTAAGAAAGCAATTAGAAGAGCAAAACTGGGGCATAAGAAAGGACTTGGAAACAGGATTAGGGAGAATCCTATGATATTTTATAAATACATTAAAGGGAAGAGTAGGGAAAGGAGTACAAGGAAAAGAGGAGGGTCCATTAGGGCCACAGGGTGTAGGAAGGATGTTAAATGAATACTTTACTCTGGTCCTCATTCTGGAAAAGGACAATTTAGATACAGAATTCAGGAAAAGGGACTGTGAGGAACTTGCACAGATTAGCATAATAAATGGGGAGGTATTGGAGTTTTAAAAACAGACAAATCCCCCAGCCCGGATGAATTGCAGCCAGGCTGCTGTGGGAGGCAAGGCAGTAAATTGCAGGGGCAATGACACAAATTTTCAATTCCTCTCTGGTGACAGGGGAAGTGCCAGGAGAATGGCTAATGTGTTTCTTCTTTAACAGGGTTGGTACAAGTGAACCTGGAAATTATAGAGCGGTAAGGCTCACATCAGTTGTAGGGAAACTATTGGAGAAAATTCTGAAGGAGTGAATTAATAACCACTTAGAAAGGCATGGGTTAATTAGGGATCGTGCCTAACAGATTTACTTGATTTTTTTGTAAACATAATGAAGTGTGTGGATGAGGGAAGTTCAGTTGTCGCAGTTTCTATGGATTTTAGCAACGCTTTTAATAAGGTTGCAGATGGGAGACTGAGAAGGTTAAAGAACATGGAACTGAGGGAAATTTGGTGAGAGATCAAAAATTGGCTTAGTAAATGGGACACAAGAAATAGTTGTAGAAGGCTGTTTGAGTGACTGAACCTGGTGTATAATGGTGTTCTACAAGGATCATTATTGTTTGTTATATGCACAAAGGATATAGTTGAAAGTATGGGGGGATTGTTAAGCAAATTTTCAGACGACATCAAGAATAGTTAATAGTGAAGAAGATAGTTTTAGTTTACAGGAAGATATAGATGGATTGATCAGATGGTATTTAACCCTATAAGTATGAGATGGTGTGCTTTATAGAATAGAATCCTGACAGCATAGAAACCAGCCCTTCAGCCCAACAAGTCCACATCGACTCTCCGAAGAGTGACTCATTCAGACCCATTCCCCTATTACTCTGCATTTACTCCTGACTAATACACCTGACCTACACATCACTGAACACAATTTAACATGGCCAATTCACCTAACCTGCACATCTTTGGATTGTGGGAGGAAGCCGGAGTACCCGGAGGAAACCCACGCAGACATGGGGAGAATGTACAAACTCCACACAGGCAGTCACCCAAGGGTGGGATTGAACCTGGGTCCCTGATGCTGTGAGTAGCAGTGCTAACCACTGTGCCACCCTGGAAGAAGAAGCATGTTGAGGGAGTATTTAATGAATGGCAGGAGATCAGGAGCTGAGAAAACAGAAATCTTCGGAAATGATTCACAGATCACTGATATCAGCAGCATATATGAATAGGATAGTTAAGAAAGCATATGGGGCACTTGCTTTCAACAGTCATGGCATAGAATAGAAGAGCAAGAAGGTAATGTTGGAGTTGTACAGAGTGTTGGTCAGGCCACAACTGGAGCATTATATGCAGTTCTGGTCACTACAGGACAATGTGACAGGAAGCTTTGGAAAGGGTTCAGAGGAGATTTGCTAAGATGTTGCCTGGTATGGAGGGAAGTCTTATGATGAAAGGCTGAGGGACATGAGGCTGTTTTCGTTAGAGAGAAGATTGAGAGGTGACTTAATTGGGACATATAAGATAATCAGAGGGTTAGATAGGGTGGACAGTGAGTGCCTTTTTTCTTTAAATTGCTTTAAATTGAGGGCTGATAGATATAGGACAGATGTCAGAAGTAGTTTCATTACTCAGAGAGTAGTAGGGCATGGAACGCCTTGCCTGCAATAGTCTTAGACCCGCCAACATTAAGGGCATTTAAATGGTCATTGGATAAAGATATGGATCAAAATAGAATAGTATAGGTTGGATGGGCTTCAGATTGGTTCCACAAGATGACACAACATCGAGGGCCGAAGGGCCTGTACTGCGCTATAATGTTCTATGTTCTATAACACTAGAGGGGATGCAGAGGAGATTCACTAGGATGTCACCTGGGATGGAGAAATTGAGCTATAAGGAGAGACTGATGGGCTTAGATTGTTTTCCTTAGAGCAGAGAAGTCTAAAGGGAACATGATTATACTGTACAAGATTTATGAGTGATATGGACAAGGTGAAGAGAGAACAGCTATTCCCCTTGGTTGATGCATCAATCATGAGAGGACATAGTTTTAGGGTAAGGGACAGAAGATTAAGAGGTGATTTATGAAAAACCTCTTCACTCAGTGGGTGATGAGCATCTGGAATGCATTGCCTGGGAAGGCTGGAAACCTTACAAGCTTTATAAAATATTTGGATGAGTACTTCAAATATAATAATATTCAAGGATATGGGGCAAGTGCAGGAAATTGGGATTAGTGCTCTTTTAGTGGTAGTTATGTCAGTGCAGACTCAATGAGCTGAAGGGTCCTTTCTGCGCAGTATGAATCTATTAATAGACACAATAGAGAGGAATGATCTAAATTGAGAAATCCAGGATACAGATTCTGTTTGGGATAGAGATAAGGAATAATCATAGCAAGAAGTCTCTTGTGGGAGTTGAGTGTAGGTTCCCTAACAGTCACCGCATTGTAGGACAGGATATCAAGGAAAAAATAATGGGACACAAAAACAGAAGTTGCTGGAAAAGCTCAGCAGGTCTGGCACACCTGTGAAGAGAAATCAAAGTTAACATTTCGAATCTGGTGACCCTTCCTCAGGGGCTTTTCCAGCAACTTCTGTTTTTGATTGTGATTTACAGCATCTGCAGGTCTTTTGGGTTTTTGTTAAGAATAATGGGAGCTTGTCAAAGGTGTACATCAAGTGGGCACAGTGGGCGGCACGGTGGCACAATGGTTAGCACTGCTGCCTCACAGCGCCAGAGACCCGGGTTCAATTCCCGCCTCAGGCGACTGACTGTGTGGAGTTTGCACGTTCTCCCCGTGTCTGCGTGGGTTTCCTCTGGGTGCTCCGGTTTCCTCCCACAGTCCAAAGATGTGCAGGGTCAGGTGAATTGGCCATGCTAAATTGTCCGTAGTGTTAGGTAAGGGGTAAATGTAGGGGTATGGGTGGGTTGCGCTTCGGCGGGTCAGTGTGGACTTGTTGGGCCGAAGGGCCTGTTTCCACACTGTAAGTAATCTAAATCTAAAAAATTAATATGGAGGAATTTCAAACCTACTAATAGAGTGGAAAAGTCAAAAAAGCAAAAGTAGTCCAGATGAGGAATTCATTGAATATTTTCAGGATGGTTTCTGTCCAGTGGCACCAACCCAAGGAGCAGACTATACTAGACTTGGTTTGGACCAATGAGATAGGATTAATTACTGACTTTATAGTGAAAGCACATCTGGGTAACAGCGACCATAACATATTAAACTTTACACATAGTTCAAGCGAGAGAAGTGTGGCTAGAAGTTAACTATTTTGAATGTAAACAAAGGCAATTATGAGGGTATAAAAGCAGAGGTATCAAACATGAACTGGCAATTTAAGTTAAGGGATAGGTCAACTGAGATTTTGTGGTGCTAATTTAATTGGATATTCCACAGAACACAGAATAGGTAAGTTCCAACAAATAAGAATAATTCATATGGCATGTTGAAATCTGGAGGGCCTTTTTTTTTGCTTCATTGTTTTTTTTACAGAATGGGAATAAATTCTGAAGCACTGAGGTCAGCCTATCAGACAACCCACATGTGCAGCACTCTGAACTCTGCAGGGGTGTTAGGCCTGAAGAAACATTAGGCAGCGCTAGGCATTTTCTCCCAAGCAGGTTTGAAGAGGCAGCAATCTTTTCAACTCGATGCTCTGGAGTGAAAATTCTAGTCTGGGCGAAAATCCAATATATTTAAAACTTCAAGCAATAGTAGTTCTAGGATTGTGTCTTTACTGTCAGACGAGAATATGCTGGCTACATTTTCTTTATTTGTTGGAGCTTCAGTCTGCTACTAGAATAATTTTAGGTTTCATTTCTATCTGTGTTCCTGCCATTGTCTTTATGTACTAGTCCTTATCGACATGATACTTACAGGCTATTTCCAGTATCTACATGCAAGGAGACTTATCTATGGCAATATGCTTGTCCCATAGGTAAATTACTAAATTCTGGAGAATCCCTCAGTAGTACAGTTGAAATTGATAATGATTGGGATTCAGAGTGAGCTTGCTAATTGGTGGACGTTTGTTTTTTGGACTGGAGGCCTGTGACCAATGGAGTTCCACAGGGATCGGTACTGGGTCCACGTTTGTTTGTCATTTATATAAATGTTTTGAGTGAGAATACAATAAGTTTGCAGTTGACAATAAAATTGATAATGTGGTAAGACAGTGACGAAGGTTATCTAAGGGTGTGCCCTTATTCAAGAAGGGCTGCTAAAGAAAAACCAGTGAACTATAGCCCAGTAAGCTTAACATCTGTGGTAGGTAAGTTATTTGCAAAGATCCTGAGGGATAAGTTATACGTGCATTTGGAAAGACAGTGTTTGATTAGGAGTAGGCAGCATGGCTTTGTGCTTGGGAGATCATGCCTCACAAATTTGTTACAGTTCTTTAATGAAGTGACCAGGAAAGTTGATTAGAGTAGCACAGTAGATGTAGTCTATATGGATTTCAGTAAGGCCTTTGACAAGGTTCCACATGATAGGGTCTTGGGACCCTCCAACAACACGGGATCAATGTGGATTTCACCAGTTTCCTCATTTCCCCTCCCTCAACTTATCCCAGATCCAACCTTACAACTCAGCACAACCCTCTTGAACTGTCCATCTTCCCTCCCACCTATCTGCTCCACCCTCCTCTCCGACCTATCACCTTCACCCCCACCTTCCTCTACCTATCGTATTCCCAGCTACCTTTCCCCCAACCCCACTCCACTCCCATTTATCTCTCAACCCCCTTGGGCCACCCTCTCATTCCTAATTCCAGTGGGCGGCATGGTGGCACAGTGGTTAGCACTGCTGCCTCACAGCACCAGAGACCCGGGTTCAATTCCCACCTCAGGCGACTGACTGTGTGGAGTTTGCACATTCTCCCCGTGTTTGCGTGGGTTTCCTCTGGGTGCTCCGGTTTCCTCCCACAGTCCAAAGATGTGCAGATCAGGTGAATTGGCCAAGCTAAATTGCCCGTTGTGTTAGGTAAGGGGTAAATGTAGGGGTATGGGTGGGTTGCGCTTCGGCGGGTCGGTGTGGACTTGTTGGGCCGAAGGGCCTGTTTCCACACTGTAATGTAATCTAAAAAAAAGCTTATGCTCAAAACATCGACTCTCCTGCTCCTCAGGTGCTGCCTGACCTGCTGTGCTTTTCCAGCACGACACTCTTCTGCTCTGGAAACCAGGGCAGCTGGCAAATTGGATACACAATTGGCTTGATGGTAGGAAGCAGGGATTAATAGTGGTAGGATGTTTGTCGGATTGAAGGCCTTTGACTAATCAGGGGGCGGTGCTGGGCACATTATGTTTGTTATCTATATCAATGGTGTAGATGAGAATGTACAAGGGATGATTAGCAACTTTGCAGATGACACTAAAATAAGTGGTAACATGGTCAGTGAAAAAGGTTATCAGAAATTGCAGCAAGATCTTGATCAGCTGGGCTGAGAAATGGCAAATGGACTTTAATGTAAATAACTGTGAGCATTTTGGAAAATCAAATCAAGGTAGGAGTTCCATGGTGAATGCTAGGATTTAAGGAGTGTAGTGGAACAAAGGGACCTTGAAGTTCAGGTGCACAGTTATCTGAAAATGGAGTCACAGATAGACAGGGGAGTGAAAAAGGCTTTTGGCACAATGGCCTTCATTAGTCAGGATATTGAGTATTGTAGGGGTAGTTGTGCCGCAGTTGTACAGGATGTTGGTGAGGCCGCAATTGGAGTATTATGTTCAGTTTTGGTCACCTTGTTAAAGGAAGGATGTCATTAAACCAGAAGAAGAAGAAATATACAGGGATGTTGCCAGGACTCAAGGGAATTATAGGGAGAGGTTGGACAAGCTAAGACTTTTTTCTTTAGAGTTTATGTGACTGAGGAGGGATCTTATAGAAGTATATAAGATCATGAGAGGTATGGATAGGGTGAATGCACACAGTCTTTTTCCCAGGTTTGGGGAATCAAGGGCAAGAGGGCATCAGTTTAAGGTTAGAGGGGAAAGAATAAAAGTGGACCTGAGGAGCAACTTTTTTACACAGAGGGTGGCACGCATATGGAATAAGCTGCCATTGGAAGTGGTTGAGGCAGGTACATTAACAACATTTAAAAGGCATTTGGACAAACATTTAGAAGGATATGGTATAAGAGCAGGGTTAGCTTGGATGGACATTTTAGTTGACATAGACCAGTTTGGGCTGAAGCGACTGACTCCAAGTTGGAGGACTGTCTGACTCTATTACAAACAGACTTTGATCAATTGGGTCAATGGGCTGAGGAATGGCAGGTGGAGTTCAATTTGGATAAATATGAGGTATTGCATTTTTTGTTAAAGAAACAAGCGCTGGCCCTATATAAATAATATTAGGGCCCTGGGTAATGTTGTAGAATAGAGAGAGGTTCATTATTCTTTGAGATTTGCATCACAGGTTGACAGGGGGGTTAAGAAGGCATTTAGCACACATGCTTTCATTGCTCAGACCTTTGAGTACAGAAGTTGGGAGGTCATTGTTGAGGTTGTACGGGAGGTTAGGCCTCTTCTGGTGTACTGTGTGAAGTTATGGTTGTCCTGTTATTATTAAACTGGAGAGGATTCAGAAAAGGTTTGCCAAGATGTTGCTAAGAATGGAAGGTTTGAGTTATGAGGAGAGGCTGGATAGGCTGGGATCTCTTTTGCTGGAGATTAGGAGGCTGACGGGTGACCTTAGAGCAGTTTATAAAACCATTAGAGGCATGTCTCTCAGAATCTTCTCCAATAATTTGCCCACCACAGATGTGGAGGAATATGGACCAATTGCAGGCAGGTTAGACAATTTAGTTTTGAAACAAGGCATGGACTCATTGGACCAAAACCTTTGATTCTATGCTGTGTGATTCTGAGTCTTCTTGCTTTGAGGACCAACAAGCAGGATTTACCTTCTTTACTGCCTGCTGCATTTGCACACTTCAGAGATTGGTAGGCAAGGACATCCAGAATTCATTGAAAATCCTCCTCTCTCAATTTATAGCTCTTCAAATAGTAATCTGACTTCCTATTTTTGTTACCAAAGTAGATAACATCACATTTCTCCACGTTTTACTGCATCTGCCATGTATTTGTCCACTCGCTCAACCTGTCCAATTCCCACTGTAACATCTCTGTGTCCTCCTCACAACTCACCCTTCTAACAAGCTTTGTGTCATTTGCAAACTTGAGATATTTGGTTTAGTTCCCTCATCTAAATCATCAAGCTGTATTGAGTATAGCCAAGGGCCTTGTTCTGATTCCTGTGCTGCCCAGTAGTTATTGCCTGCCATTCAGAAGAAAGATATGTTTATTCCTACTCTTTGTTTCCTGTCTGCTAACCATTTTCTACTCATCTCAATTCCAAGCACTTTAATTTTACACATTAATCACTTACGTGGAACTTTGTCAAAAGCCTTCTGATGGCTCACTCTGATCAACTCTACACGTCACATCCTTGAAGAGTTCCAGTAGATTTGTCAAGCATGATTTCTCATCTGTAACTCCATTTGTTTATGTTAGATTAGATTGCCTACAGTATGGAAACAGGCCCTTCAGCCTAACAAGTCCACTCAGACCCTCCAAAGAGTAACCCTCCCAGACCCATTCCACTACCCTATATTTAGCCCTGACTAATGCACCTAATGCAATTTAGCATGGCCAATTCACCTGTCCTGCACATCTTTGGATTGTGGGAGCACCCAGAAGAAACCCACTCAGACACGGGGAGAATGTGCAGACTCCACACAGACAGTCGCCTGAAGCGGGAATCAAACCCGGGTCCCTGGTGCTGTGAGGCAGCAATGCTAACCACTGAGCCACTGTGCCACCCATACTGATATAGACTCACCAATCTATAATTCCCTGTTTACACTCTACTCCATTTTAAAATAATGAGGTAACATTCACTAGTCTCCAATCTGTAGGAATTGTTCTAGAGTGTTATGGACCAAACCAAGCCTCCTCAAAATATATCAAGGAGTTAACCTAGACTTTTACAGGAAGACAAGATGTTGTGTTTCAGATGTGACTTGATTGGTCCACCACTAGGCTTTAAGAAAATTACTTTTTATTGTTATAGCACAGTTAAAATATAACACAAAAAAGAAGAATTAGCAAAATTTTAATTCTATTGAAATACTTACTAAAATAACATATTTTAGTAAGTAATCATCAATTTAGTAATCAGCAATTGTTCTAATATAGCAGTGTCCCATCAAGACACCCTTGGCAAAGGCAAATTCAGAAAACAGATTTTCCTCACATGCTATCTCCCTCCTAGTCCAGAAGAAAGGAACACTCAAAGAAACAATCTAGCAGTAGGGAAAGAGCTTAAACTTTTTGCAGCAGCACCAACAGACAACTCCAAACCTCAACTAAAGCAAAACTATAATCCTGGGTCTGCGTGAGTCTGACTCCAGCTATTTGTACTTCTTTCATCTAATATTTTTAAAACACTCAGAGAGCTCAAAGCTGTTTACTCACTGCTTCTGAAGTAGAGATTCCTACACTACTGTATCAACATCTCTCTGTAAGAATAAATCTCTCTTAAGACTGAAATAACTACACAGAGGCCAGTTTCTGTCACCAAGTCACCCTTTATTTACTTTTGCACAGTACACTGTCTGGCCAGCCAGCTCAGAGTCAGTCCTTAACTGAGGAGATCCTAATTTTTTTATTATCTTTTTCCCACACTACTGTCAAACAGCAGCAGTGCTTATTTCTCCCCAGCACACATGTTATGTGTGAGTAGGTGTTGGACACAGTGAAGAAACATCAAGTCCAAAGAACTTTATTTGTATTCCACCATCAGGAATGTGACAAGCAGTGCCCTTTTCCTTAAGGGCAAAGCTTGCATGAATGAAAAAGTGAAGGGGATGGCAGGGGTTAAATCAAAATAGAGTTTGCAGGGGAAACAAAGCACTCCATGCTCTGTGGTGCCCACTTTTCCCTCTCCAGTTTATAAATCTTTATTCAATTTCCACCAGCAGGAAGAAAGGAAACACCCAAGTGGTCTTTCTCATGAAAGGGCAATGCTGCATGATCAAACAGTGAAGGGCAGGGCAGGGGCTAAATCAAAATAGAGTTGGCAGGGGAAACAAAACACGGCACGCTCCGTGGTGCCCAGCTCTCCCTCTCCAGGTTATATTGGTCAGCCAAGGCTTTCCAGATTTTCCCAGGTTAACAACCCCAACCAAGAACTTTGTAGTCAACGAGGCCAATCTGATCCCAATCATACAAAGACACAGTACCATCACAAGAGTCTAAAGAATCTTGGAAGATGACCACCAATGCATCCACTATTTTTAATGCTAATTCCTGAAGTACTCTGGGGTGTTCATTATAAATCTATGGGGATTTATCAGCTTACGATCCCCTCAATTTCTCAAAGACCACTTCTTTACTAATATAGATTTGCTTTAGTTCTTCCCTGTCACTGAACCCTGTGTTCCTCAACATTTCTGATAAGTTATTCATGTCTTCCTTTTTATAGACAGAAGTGAAGCATAAATTTAGTTGTTAGCCATTTCTTTGTAAACTACTACTATATAAGCCACAAAGCAGTGAGAAAGATATAGAAGCACAATTCTGCAAGCAAATTAGACAAGCTTAAAAACTATAATTACCTTTTTTGTATTTACATGGGATGTGGGTATCATTGGCTCAGCAAGCATATATTGCCTATCCCTCGTTGCCTTCAAGAAAAAGCAAAGATAAGCTGCTTCCTTAAACTATTGCAGGTCATTTAGTGTATGCACAGTGGCACAGTAGTTAGCACTGTTGCCTCACAGCGCCAGAGACCCAGATTCAATTCTTGCCTCAGGCAACTGTCTGTGTGGAGTTTGCATATTTTCCCCGTGTCTATGTGGGTTTCCTCCGGGTGCTCCGGTTTCCTCCCACAGTCCAAAAATATGCAGGTTAGGTGAATTGGCCATGCTGAATTGCCCGTAGTGTTAGGTGAAGGGGTAAATTTAGAGTATGGGTCTGGGTGTGTTGCTCTTTGGAGGATTGGTATGGACTTGTTGGGCCGAAGAGCCTGTTTCCACATTGTAAATAATCTCATCTCAATCTCAACACCACAAGGGAAGGAGCTTCAAGACTTTGATCCAGCAATATAAAGAAATGATAATATATTTCCAAGTCTGAATGTTGAGTTGCTTGGAAGAGAACGTGCAGGTGGTGGTGTTCCCATACATCTGACCTTGTTCTTCTAGATGGTAAAGGTCACAGGCTTGGAAAGTGCTGTTTAAGGATCCTTAGTGAATTTCTGCAGTGCATCTTGTAGATGATACACACTACTGCTATTGAGCGTTGGTGGTGGAGGGACTGCATGTTAGTGGATGTCGTGCTATTCAAGCTATGGCAGAACCCAAATTGAGTTTCAATCTGCAGGTTATTACTCTAAATGCTTTCCCACAAATAAGGTTAAACTGACTGGCCTATAGTTGCTGGGCTTATCCTTAATCCTCTTTTGAGCAATAATGGAACATTTTCAATTCTCCACCTCTGATACCTTATCTGGGTCTGACGTGGATTGGAAAATTGTGGCTGTGTCTGCACAATTTCCATCCTTTGTAATGTAAATTGTGGGATATATATAAATAACATATTTTAATATTTACCACCGTTGCTCAGTATCAGATGGCCATTCATACTGCATCAGCGGCAGCCAAAGAATAGATTGTTAACCTTAACATCGAACCACAACCACGTCCCCAGCCATACAGATTTATTTTACAAAACACTAAAATTTTTGCACTTTTTAAAAACAATATTCTGTTTGTTTATTCTTATGACTACAGTGAATAACTTCACTTCTTCACATTATGCCTAATCTACTATCTTGTTGCACTCTCACTTATCCTGTTTATCTGTTTGCAACATTTTTGTGCTATCCTCACATCTTGCATCCACATAACTTGGCATTGTCATCAAGTTTGGAGATATTACTCGGTGTCTCTTAGTTAAAATAATAAAATTGCAAATAGATGGGGCCCCAGTACTGACCCTTGTGACACAAGCTGTCATATGGAAAATATTGTTGTTCATGCTAATATTATTATTCCTAGTTCCATGAGACTTAACCTTGTCCACTAATCTTGAGTGTGACACTTTATAGGACACCTTTAGAAAGTTTTTTATAGCATATGTCTTATTTCTTGTTCACAGAAATGTATAATTCCATCGCAGAGTTTGAGGAGGACCTGAAGAAGATGTGGTTTGGTCTCTACTCTAGAGCCAACAACCTTCTTGATTCCAGCGGCTTTGAACATATTTTTTCAGGTATGCAATGGTTTTGAAAAGTCTGAGTGAACTTCTCACATTCATTATTGCAGCGCCTGACACTGAAAATCACTGCCACACCTTGAATATAGAGATTAGCTACCTTAGTGTTGTAACAACCCAAAAACTCAAAATAGGGTTTGACATCTTTGCTATCACACACACTCTCACCATTAGATTCTTCTTCACAAATTCAACACAAAATTCGCCAGCACACTCACTGCTAGATTCATTCTCACTCACTCACCAGTAGTTTCTCTTTCCCCACATTCACCATCATACTCTCACCGACACAAAATTCTCATGGGAACAGTGACGGTGATGTAGTGGTCCAGTCATCCTTATTCCTATGTCGGTCTTCTTATCATTTTCCTATATCAGCATGTTCAGAGCTGTTATTACAGATGGGACTTGAACCCAGGTCACCTGGTTCAGAAATAGGAACACTGCCACAAGAGCTTGCTCAGTCTGTTTGGCTGTGCAATTTTAATTCCCCAAGGTGACCATCTAATTTCCTTCTGAAATCATTGATTCTGTGTCCTTCCCCCTTATGGACAGCAAGTTCCAGGTTGTTAAAATTCATTGCATTGAAGGTTTTTCCTCTCATCCCTCTTGCACACTTGCCCAAAGCCTGCTTCAAGACTCATACAGTACAGAAGAAGGCCATTGTCTCTGTACCAGCTCCCTGAAGGGCTACCCAACTAATCTCATTATTTTAAATGTATCCTTCTAAATGTCAGTTTCTAAATATATCCAGTAACTTTCAAATATATATCCAGCTCTATTATGAAACTTCCTATGGAATCTGCCTTCACTACTCTGCCAGGCAGCGATTGCAAATGCAAGCAACTCTGGAGTAAAGGTGGAGTAAGTAGCTCATGTTGTTCCTCTGTTCGAAAAGGGAACTATGGATAATCCAGGAAATTATAGATGGGTGAGTCTCGCGCCAGTGGTTGGGAAGCTATTGGAGAGGATTCTTAGGGATAGAATTTATGCAAATTTGGAAAAGCATGGTCCTGTTAGGCACAGTTTGCATGACTTTGCACGGGATAGGTCATGACTTACTACCTTGATTGACTCTTTGAGGAGGTAATGAGAGTGAGCGATGAGGTTAGAGCAGTGGATGCTATTTACATGGATTTTAGAAAGACTTTCAACAGAATCCCTCATGGTATGCTCATCCAGAAGACTAAGATGCATGGGATCCATGGATGCAAAACCTGCTGGCACATCAATGTGCTCACCTCCACCCAGGGCCCTAAACAGTCTTTTCAGGTGAGACAGAGGTTCATCCACCTATCCTCCAACCTTGTTTACTGCATCAGGTGATCCCAAAGTGGTCTTCTCTATATCAAGGAGACTGAACATAAACCTCCCAGTCACCGCCCATTTTAATTCCCCCAACCACTCCCTTTCCAACATGACCATCCTTGGTCTCTTCCATTACTACATCGAACCACACCACCTCATCTTTCTCCTGGGCAGTTTTCCAATTTCAAGTAACTCCCTTCCCAGCATCTCCCCCCATTTCACTCGTCCCTGCCACCAAATGGATTCATTACTCTTATTGACCAACCAGTTTGTACCCTTCACTTATCCCCACATCACCACCCTGCCCCTCCCACCCCTTTATCTGTAGCTCCCCCTATACCCACCCCCAGTCCTGAAGAAGGGTTGCACCCGAAACGTCAACTTCTCCACCTCCTGATGGCTTGCTGTGTTCTTCCAGCCTCCTGCCTGTCTACGGTGACTTGGCAATTTGGATTCTAAATTGGCTTGCCCATAGAAGACAGAGGGTAGTGGTAGAAGGGTGTTTTCCGTGACTAGTGGTGTTCCACAGGATTCTACACTGGGACCTCTGCAGTTTGTGATTTATAAAAGTGACTTGAAGGAAAATGTAGAGGGGTGGTTACTAAGATTTGTGGACTTGTCGATAGTGTAAATCAGTTACATATAGCGTATGGAGATTAGTCCAGGCAAGTGTCAAGTGTTGCACTTTGGGAGATGAAATGTTAGGGGAAAGTCTACAGTTAATGGCAGGACTCTTAACAGCATTGATGTACAGAGGGATCTTGGGGTCCTAGTCCATAGCTCCCTGAAAGTGGCCACACAAGTAGATAAGATGGTAAAGAAGGCATATGACACACTTGCCTTTATTGATCAGGACATTGTGTATAACAGTCAGGAAGTAATGTTGCAGCTTTATAAAAATTGGTTAAGCCATACATAGAGTATTACATTTAATTCTGGTCACCACACTACAGAAAGAATGTGGAGGGTTTGGAGAAGATGCAAAAGAATTTTATCAGGATGCTGCCTTGATTAGAGGTTATGAGCTTTAAGAAGAGGCTAGACAAACCAGGGTTGTTTTCTCTAGAGCAGTGGGGAGTCCTGAAAGACGTTTCTAAAAGTATGAGAGGCATTGAAAGAGGTGACAGTCAGAATATTCTTCCCAGGGTTGACATGGATAAATGAGCTGAAAAATGCTGATGGAGTTTAATCCGGATAAATGTGAAGTATGCATTTTGATACAATAAACAAGGGTAGGCTTATACATTTAATGGTAGGGCCTTGGGTATTGCTGTAGAACAGAGCACCTAGGGGTGCAGGTACATAATCCTTTGAAGCTTGTGTCACATATAGACAAAGTGGTTAAAAAGGCATTTGGCATGCTTGCATTCATTGCTTAGTCCTTAGAGGATAAGAATTGGAAAGTCTTGTTGAGTTTGTTCAGCGCATTGGTGAGGCCTCCTTGGGAATACTGTGTCCAGTTCTGTCACCTGTTTAAAGGAAGGATATTATTAAACTAGAGAGGGTTCAGAAGAGATTTACCAGAATGTTGCTGGGTATGGAAAGTTTGACATAAAGTTTGACAGGCTCAATAGGATGGAACTTTTTTCACCAAAGTGTAGGAGGTTGAGAGGTGACCTGGTAGAACTTTAAAAACTAATGAGAGGTATACACAGAATTAAGGTAGTTGCCTTTTCTCTAGGATGGGGGATTTCAAAACTTGGGGACACATTTTTAAATTGAGTGGAGAAAGTTTTTAAAAATACATGAGAAGCTTTGTTTTACACAGAAGATAGTGAACATGTGGAGTGAACTTCCTGAGGAAATGGTGGATGTGGATACAATTACAATACAATTACAATTACATTTGGATAGATACATGAATGGGAAAGGTTTGAAGGGATATGGGCCAAGAGCAGGCAGGTGGAACCAGTTTAGTTTGGGATTATGGTCGACATGGACTGCTTGGATCAAAAGGTCTATTTCCATGCTGTGTGACAATAGAGTACCGTGACCAAATGACTAGAGAACATTTTAAGGAAAGAGGAGTAAAGTTCAAAGGAGATGTGAGAGGCAATTATTTTACACAGGGAGGTAGGTGTATAGAACGTGCTGCCTGGGGAGGCAGATATGAGAGGGGAGTTAAGGGACATTTAGATACGCACATGAATATGCAAGGAATGGAGGGATATGGACCATGAGCAGGCAGAAGGGATTAAATTAACTTGCTAAACTTGTTAAATGTACTCTGGGTGGCAGATTTCAATGTCCACCAGCAAGAGTATCTCACCATCAGCACTACTGATCGAGCTGGTCAGCTCCTAAAGGATGTAGCTGCTAGAAACGATTTGCAGCAGATGATGAGGGAACTAGCACGAGGGAAAAACATACTTGACTCCATCCTTAGCAATCTACAGCTGCACATACATTTATCTGTTGTTGTATCCGTAAGAGTGACCACAGACACTCCTTTTGGTGACAAAGTTCTGCCTTCACATTGAAAATCCTCTACATTGTGTTGTGGGGCATTATCACTATACTAAATAGGCCAAACGTTGAACGATTTAGCAATGTCACTGGGCATCCCTGAAGCGCTGTGGGCCATCAACAGCAGAATTATACTTGGACACAAACTGCATCCTCATGGTCCAGGGGATCAACCATATTTCAGTGGAGAGTGCAGGAGCGCAAGGCCTGAGTAGCACCAGGCATACCTAAAACTGAGATGTCAACCTAGTGAAGCTACCAAACAGGACTACTTGCATATGAAACAACATAGCAGTAAGTGATAGACAGAGCTAAATGAACCCACAGAAAAATGGATCAGATCTAAGTTCTGCAGTCCTATCACATAGGTGAATAGTGGTGGACAATTAAACAACTTACTGAAGGAGGTGGCTCCACAATATCCCCATTCTCAATTATTCTTCTATAACTTTGGCTATTTTAAAAATTTATCGCGCTCAGCAATTCCAGTTATTTCATTTGCAAACAAGCTGTTAACTTTAATGAAAGTTAATGAAGACCAGTTGATATTTCTAACGAGCATCAACCTTTTTTTTCTCTGGGCCTGGTCAGTAAGCAGAATGTCTGGGGTGCTTGGGAGGGTCAGGTGTCACGTTGGGTTGGAGGTGGGAAGGGTAGCAGGTGAGTTGGGCCCTTAGTTTTAGAGTTAGCTAGGAATTAGCAAATTTTATTCTTACTTTTCCTAGACATCTATGTAGTTGGAAGCTACAGGCATCTCTGAACCTAACTCACCTGGAGGCATTTTTGGATGCTTCCAGGTACAGAGTAGTTGCCCTGAAGTTTAAATTTGGCATCTTGTTCAGCACAATGTCATGGGCCAAAGTCCCGTGCTGCAGTCTTCTATGTTCTTTTTTGTAAAGAAGTTGTCCTTATCTCACCGCTAGTTGTTTTGCTGAAATTGTGACCTCCTAGTTAATGACACATAAACTGGTGGAAATATAATATTCTTCTCTACCCTGTCAAAATTGTTCATAATTTTGAACACCTCAATAAAGACACATTTTAATCTTTTCTACTCCAAGAGAGCAGAGTATTCCCCATGTCCTTGTATCATCAGCAAATGGAAATAGTTTTCCCTTGCCTAATTTATCCAAATTTGTCATTATTCTGTACATCTCTGCCAAATATCCCTTCAATCTCCTTTGTTAAAAGAATAACTTTGACATTCCTAACCTCACCATCTAACAAAAACATCCCATTCTAGAAACTATATTGGTCAATTTCCTCTGCACCCTCTCAAGAATCTTCACAAATTTCTTAAACCAGAAGTGGATACAGTACTCTATAGGGTGGCACAGTGGATTAGTGGTTAGCACTGTTGCCTCACAGCACCAGGATCCAGGTTCAATTCCACCCTTGGGTGACTGTCTGTATGGAGCTTGCACGTTCTCCCCATGTCTTCATGGATTTGCTTCAGTTTCTTCATATGGTCCAAAGATTTGCAGGTTAGGTGCATTGGCTGTGCTAAATTGCCCGTAATGTCCAGGGATATGCAGGCTAGATGGATTAGATTCCTGTGAATGGGAATTGCACGGTTCCGGGGATAGGGTAGGGTATGGATTTGGGTGGGATGCTCTTTGGAGGGTCAGTGTGACTTGATGGGCCGAATGACCCTGCTTTCATGCAGTGGGGATTCTATAATTTCTGGCTACTAATGATGCATGGTAAAGAACCTTTCTATCTCAGAGGAAAGCTGAAAATGTGTTGCTGGAAAAGCGCAGCAGGTCAGGCAGCATCCAAGGAACAGGAGAATCGATGTTTCGGGCATGAGCCCTTCTTCAGGAATGAGGAAAGTGTGTCCAGCAGGCTAAGATAAAAGGTAGGGAGGAGGGACTTGGGGGAGGGGCTTTGGAAATCGCATTTTCAGCTCTGATCTCCAGCATCTGCAGCCCTCACTTTCTCTTATCTCAGAGGAAAGTCAACCCTCCACTGGTTGGAGATGCAAAGGTTGATGGGTTGTGGTTGTGGGAAACCAATCACTGAGTCCTTAGGACTTTGCTAAAGAGCTCTTCAGGGTAGTGTCTTAGACCAATCTCCAGCTAATTCATCCTGACTTTCCTTCTTTCATAAGGACCAAGTGCTAGAAAATGAAACCAGAGTAGATAGGTACTGGACAAAATGAAAGACCTCTTTCCATGCTGTAAAACCCTGACTTCATAAGATCAGAAGTAAGATGTTATCTTATGATTGCATCATTACAGCCTGAACTATTACATCAACTTCTGTAAGTTATACCTTACACTTACCAGCTGAACTCTGTGTCCTTTCACATTGTCCATCACTCAGGGCTGACCAGCTATAGTTTGGTTTATTGGGTTTATAGTTTGCTATTCTAGGTCATCCCAGGATTAATTTGCACAAAATTGTTTTGGAAACAGGTGAAGTGAAGAGAGGGAAGGTGTCTGGGTTCCACAGTTGGATCCGCTTCTACCTTGCCGAGCAGAATGGCGAACTGAATTATTACAGTTACAACTATGACGGACCAGTGAGTGATTGAGCTCGAAAGAGCATTTGACCACAATCTAACATCATTACATTTCTTTTCATCTCTGTACACTTTTCCTTCCCTTCAAATCTCAGAAGGCTAGTTGGTTGATTCAGTCCTTTGCTGTGGGGTTCTCAAGTCTGAAGCCTGACCTGCTGGATGGAGCCTGTCTCTGGATTGCAGCACCAATCCTTTCACCACCTCAGGAAGGATGGAAACTCTATAAATTGACTTTTGCTTTGGACATGTAGTCAAGTGTACTGCACCTTGGACTTAGATCTGAGTGTAAACTAGATTATTTGTGTGGTCCAATCATACCTCACACTGACAATACAATACACGAGGAAAATAGTGAAAAGATAGTTTAGATGCATCACCCCAGTGTCTTACCAACCTCTCAAGAACTGATGGCTTTGTCTCATTGATTGGAAACAGAGTTGGAATGTGGTAATCACAGCTTCTGTGCTCCTGTCCTTGCCTACTGCATTTCAGATCTTGCTCTCTAAGGATCCTCCCCTGGGTAATGTGAAAGGCTGATGATCTCATTGATGGTCTCCACATGACAATGCAAGTTGTCTAAGAAGAGCAAGACTGAATACTTAATTCTGAGAATTTGCTAAGTGAGATAATTTGGGAAATTAAGTAAGGGAGAAGGTACTGTTCTGGGCCAAGAGTGAGACCCAAAC
Source organism: Chiloscyllium plagiosum (assembly GCF_004010195.1). Classification (NCBI taxonomy): domain Eukaryota; kingdom Metazoa; phylum Chordata; class Chondrichthyes; order Orectolobiformes; family Hemiscylliidae; genus Chiloscyllium; species Chiloscyllium plagiosum. The sequence goes on along the minus strand of NC_057744.1, from coordinate 39,714,251 downwards.
ACAATGAGACCTGAGAGCTGAAACTTGAAGGCATTAACTGGTAACTAATGAGTTTTAAGTATATTTAGTCACTCTAAACTGAAATAATTAAATATTACATAACACCAGATTATAGTCCAATAGGTTCATTTGGAAGCACAAGCTTTTGGACTGATGGTCCTTCATCAGGTAGGAGCTACCTGAGGAAGGAGCAGTGCTGTGAAAGTTAGCATTTCCAAATAAACCTGTTGGACTATAATCTGGTGTTGTGTGATTTTTAACCTTGTCCACCCCAGTCTAAAACCAGCACCTCCTCAATATAAACTGAAATAGTAGTTTAAACTATACTAGAGAGGTATAAATATTAAATTTAAAGTATATTTAGTTGAACTCCCATAATATAAGTATAGATATTCATTGATATTTCTTAACTTGAAATCTACTTATTTAAACAGAATAAAGATGGCAGGGCAGGTGATGTGTTGCAGCTATGTCATGTGGAAGCTGCTGAACACCAGCGTGATCCACAACAGCTAAATCTATAGTAAAGGTCTGTAACTCAAGGAGTGGAGAGTGTGGTGCTGGAAAAGCACAGCAGGTCAGGCAGTATGTGAAGAGCAGGAGAATCAACATTTCTGGCAAAAGTCCTTCATCAGGAAGTGGCTCAAGGAACTTTGTCTTAGACATGATGACCTGGGCTCTGAGATTCAGAGACTGATGCATAAGGGAGGGGGAAAGATTAATTGGATTCTTTGTTCCAGAAGGCATTGAGACCCCTCAAATTTGGTGCAAGAGATTTGCTGCAAGATGAGATAGTGGAGAGTGAGACTGTAAGAGAGGCAGATATATGGATCCAGAAGATAACAATTGCAGAGTGCTAGTGCTTGGAATTGTTCAACAAGTTTGAAGCTCTTTCAGCTTTTGTGTCAAGAATGCTGGCTGCTAGATGGGTGAGCAAACTGACTACAATATGGGTGGCATGGTGGCTCAGTGGTTAGCAATGCTGCCTCACAGTGCCAGGGATCTGGGTTTGATTCCAGCCTCGGGCGACTGTCTGTGTGGAGTTTGCACATTCTCCCAGTGTCTGCATGGATGTCCTCCTGGTGCTCCAGTTTCCTCCCATAATCCAAAGATGTACAGGTTAGGTGAATTGGCCATGGTAAATTGCCCATCGTGTAGGTTATTAGGCAGGGGTAAATGTAGGGAAATGAGTCTGGGTGGGTTACTCTTTGGAGGGTCAGTGTGGACTTGTTGGACCGAAGGGCCTGTTTCCACACTGTCAGGATTCTAAAAAATACCATGGTGCAAGGATCCATTCAAGTGGAGGGAATGAAAAGGAATGTAGTTTTACCAGACAATTGAATATTCAGATGAAAAGAGAAGTAGGTAGATACTTTAGCCGAGAGCTTTGAGTACTGATTCTGTTGTCTGCCAAGCTCCAAGTTAAGGATACCTTGGAGCTAGAAAGGAACTTGAAATGGGAAGGAAAGGATTCAGTTATCGTGCTCCATGTGGTTACCAACAACAACTAAGAAAAAAGTTCTGTTGAGGGAGTATGAGCAGTAAAAGACTAAATTGAAAAGTAAAACTATGAAAGTAATAATCTTTGGATTTCTACTTGAGTCATGAGCAGTGTGAGACTCAGAGATAAATATGGGAGAAATAATTGGGTTTTGATTCATGGCACTGATAGCAGGTTTAGGGAAGGTGAGAACTGTAGTGTTGGGACAACCTTTATCCAAACCATGTTGGGACCAATGTTTGGTAAATCATATCATTTGGGCTGTTGACAGGGCTTTAAACCTAACAAAGGGGAGGAGAGTTCACATGAGGGCAGATTTGGAAAATTTAAAAGAAAAGATAAAGTTATTATGATTAAAGATAACCAGAGTGTAACATGAAGAGAACAGGGAATATGATCAAAATGGAGTATATGGTCAAAAGCAGAATTAAAACATCTTTATCTAAATGCGCACAGCAATCATAAGAAGATTGATGAATTGACAACACAAATAGAAGTGATAGAATAGACTATGATATGAAAGCTGCTAAAGACACTTCTTACGAAGTGACCACATCTAGAACCTGGGGATTCAAAGTTATTTGACATTTCAGAAGGATAGGAAATAAGAGCAAGGAGATGAAGTGATTCTATTAATAAAGGATCAGAGGATCACAAAGTTGAATCTGAATCAGTTTGGATGTCGCTAAGGAAAGAAGTCAGTGGTGACATATGTTAGAGGGTCCCTGGCTGTAGCTACTCAACTCCCCTATCACTAGGTAACTAATCCAGAGACTCAAATAATGTTATGGGGAACCCAGGATTGAATCCTGCCACAGCAGATGGTGGAATTTGTATTCTATACAAAATATCTACAGACAAGAAGCTACAATGATAATGGGACTTCTGTCAATTTTTGAAAAAAAAAATGGTTTGGATCACTAATGCCCTTCAGGGAAGGAATCCGCCATCCTGATCTAATCTGGTTTACATGTGAATCCAGAGCCACAACGATGTGGTGGACTCTCAACTTCCCTTCAAAATGGCTTAGCAAGCCACTCAATCGTATCAATTGCTATGAAGTCTCAACAAAGAAATGAAACTGGACAGACCACCTAGCACTGACCTAGGAACTAGAAAAGTCAATGACAAAAACTGCCCTGTCAACCCTGCAGACTCCTCTTTACTAATATCTGGGGGCTAGTGACAAACTTTAGAAAGATGTCCCACAGACTGGTCAAGCAACAACCTGACAGTCATATTCACAGAATCATACCTTCTGGACAATGTCCCAGGCCCTACATCACTATTCAAGGATAAATTCTCCCAGCAGGACAGACCCAGCAGAGGTAGTCGCATACAGTGTTACACAGTTGGGAGGGTGTTGCCCTGGAAGACCACAACATTAACTCTGGACCCCATGAGGTCTCATGGCTTCAGGTTAAACATGGGCAAGGTATCCTCCTGCTGATTGCCATGTACTGTCCTCTCTCGGGTGATGAATCAGTACTCTTCCATGTTGATCAATACTCAGAGGAACCAGTGAGGGTGACAAGATGCTAAATGTACTTGGCATAGCGGATTCAGCCAATTAGTTTAAACTATATCCTGAAAAGTACCAAATTCCAATCAAGTTTGAATTGAGTATGTTGATAATCTTAAAAGCCAATGACACAATCTGATGCTCTCAGGGGTGAGACCCAGAGAAAAATGAACAGTTGGGAGGTGAACTGCCAAGCCCCAGCATGTAAAATGACTGCCTGAAAAATAGCTCTCTTAGAAGTACCTTTATTGATCAGTAACCTGTGAAGCTGAATTCCTAAGAAGAAGAAAAGAATACACAGGAAGATCCAAATAGAAGAACCAAAAGCTGCCTGGTTTTGAGATAAGAAGTTTTGTTTCAACTATCAGGATAAGTTGTAATTGGACAGTCCAGAACAATGTTTTCTTCCCTTATGTCAAACACCGGCTGGAACTCTTGATTTGATTCCTGTGTAAGGTTCAAAAAGAACATTAGAAGAAGCTGTGTTGATCCAATTTTGCGGTTGTTAATTTCCAATAATTCTGATACCTTGTTCTATTTTTAATAGTGGACTAGCTATCCAGATGTGCTGGCAATGCAGTTTAACTGGAATGGATACTTCAAACAAGTGGGTTCAGAATTCATTGGCTCCAGTCCCGAATTTGACTTTGCCATTTATACTCTTTGCTTTATTGCAAGGCCAAATTCTCCGTAAGTATTACATAAAAACCAAGAGCAGGGTTAGATCATTTGGCCTTTCAACCATGCTCGACCATTTATAGAACATTTATAAAACATTACAGCGCAGTACAGGCCAGTTGGCCCTCGATATTGCGCCGACCGTGGAACCAATTTGAAGCTCATCTAACCTACACTATTCCATTTTCATCCACATGTGTATCCAATGACCATTTAAATGCCCTTAAAGTTGGCGAGTCTACTACTGTTGTAGGCAGGGCATTCCATGCCCTACTACTCGTCTGAGTAAAGAAACTACCTCTGACATCTGACCTATATCTATCACCCCTCAATGTAAAGCTATGTCCCCTCGTGCTAGCCATCACCATCCGAGGAAAAAGGCTTTCATTGTCCACACGATCTAACCCTCTGATTATTTTATGTATCTCAATTAAGTGGCCTCTCAACTTTCTTCTCTCCAACGAAAACAGCCTCTAATCCCTCAGCCTTTCCTCATAAGACCTTGCCTCCATACCAGGTAAAATCCTAGTAAATCTTCTCTGAACCCTTTCCAAAGCTTCCACATCCTTCCTATAATGCGGTGAGCAGAACTGTATGCAATACTCCAACTGCAGCCATACCGGAGTTTTGTACAGCTGCAGCATGACCTCATGGCTCTGAAACTCAGTCCCTATCCCAATAAAAGCTAACACACCGTATGCCTATAACCATGGGCGGCAACTTTCAGAGGTCTATGTACATGGACACCGAGATCCCTCCGCTCATCAACACTACCAAGAATCTTACCATTAGCCAAGTACTCTTTATTCCTGTTGCTCCTTACAAAGTAAATCATCTCACAAAGTAAATTCACTTTTATCTAGGTCTACCACCAAGCCTGCCTTCTGAAGTCGATCGAACAAGTCTGATAAATGCTGTAAATATTCCCTTCATGAATGACTAAAAATTACCAGGTCATCATTATAGACAACACAGTTGGGTAATCTGGCAATGACCTTATTAGTTAGCCTCTGAAATGTGGCCGGAGCATTTTTCATACCAAATGGCATGACTTTAAACTGATACAGTCTATTTGGTGTTATGAAAGCAGACATTGCCTTTGCTTTCTCTGACAGGGATACCTGCCAGTAGCATCTGAACAAATCCAACTTAGAAATGTAAGTTTTCAACACAGTCTTCCAACCATGGAATTGGATATGTGTCAGTCTTTGTAACTGCATTGACTTTGCGATAGTCCATTCATAACCATTGAGTACCATCTGGCTTTGGGACTATGGGTGAGCTCCAGTCATTGTAACTCACTTCGATTATGCTACGTTGGAGAATACATTCTACCTCCTTCTGAACCTGTGCCAACTTTAGAGGGTTATGCCTATAAGGAAGTTGCTTAATTGGAGCAGCATCTCCTATATCTACATAATGCACAATTAGGTTAGTACTTCCCAGTTTATTTCTGCATATCTCTCCATGTGATAGTAATAACTCTTTCAGGTCAGTTCAGTTTTTCTCAGGAAGTTAACCCAATAATTTATCCCAATTTTTGACAACTTCCTCATTGTCCAATTTAATTTGTGGAATGTCCAATTCAGAATCCTCTGAACTTGATCTTCCTTCTGTGTTGTGACCATTAACACCTTCTCCGCTTGCTTTCCTTTCCTGGCAAAATACCTTTTGAGCATATTCACATGACACACTGTGAGATTGCTTCCTGTCTGGAGTCTGTATCAAGTAGCTCACTCACTTGATTTCCTTTCGATTTGATAAGGTCCACTAAATCTTGCTTTTAAAGGTTCACCTAATACTGGAAGTAATACTAATACACTATCCCCGATAGCAAAACTGTAAATTTGTGATTTCTTTTCTGCTTCCTGTTTCATTGCATTCTTCGATACTTTTAAATGCTGCCGAGACAACTCCCCAACTCTATTTAATTGTTCCCTAAAATTTGACACATAATCCAAATCTCTGATTTCTGACTTACTAATTTCTCCTTATCAATTTTAATGGTCCTCTCACTTCATGCCCAAAAACTAATACAAATGGACTGAATTTGGTCAATTCATTTGGTGTATCTCTGATCACAAAAAGCACAAACAGAATTCCTTTATCCCAATTATCTGGATAATTCTGACCATAAGCCCTAAAAATGGTCTTTAGTGTTTGATGCCATCTCTCTATCGCTTCCTGCGATTCTAGATGGTGCATGGTATATTTGAATTATTTTATGCTTAAACTGTCCATACCTTCCTTGAATAGTTTGGATGTGACATTTGAGCTTTGAACTGACTGTATCTCTGTGAGTAGTCTGTATCTAGTAAAAAATTTGAGTGATTCCTCGGTAATCCTTTTAGCTGTGATATTGCCTAATGAAATGGCCTCTGGAAATCTCGTCAATATATCCATTATTGTTAACAAATACTGATTCTCACTTTTTGTTTGATGTAGGAGACCTATGCAATCAATTAAGACTCTTGTAAAAGATTCCTCAAATGCTGGAATAGGTCTTATTACTACTTGTGGTTTTCCAATTACCTGACATGTATGACACATTTGGCAATATTCAACTACATCCTTGTGCAGTCCAGGCCAGTAAAAATGCCTTTGTATTTTAGCCTGTGTTTTCCTCACTCCTAAATGACCTCCAAGTGGTAGCTCATGTGCCACTCGAACGCCTCCTTTCTATACCCACTGACAATACAATTATGTGAATTTCTGCCCATTTCTCATCTGCTTGAATATGTGGTGGTCTCCATTTCCTCATTAAGACATAATTTTTCAGGTAATAACACATAGGGATACATTCAGACTCTTTTTCTGTGTATGCCTTTTGATACAACTGCTTTAAATTTTTATCTTTCTGCTGTAACTCAATGAGCTCAGCAGATACTTGCAGGTTTACCTATTTGCTCCTGTTCTGTCCCACTTATATGACCAAAGACAGTCCGTGCTAATGCCACTTCAGCTTCCTTATCTGCGACCTTTGAACTCTCCTGCTTCAGCTCATGACTCTGTGATCAATCAGGGAAGATTCCTGGATAAACATCCTGAATTGCTTCAGTTGCCTGCATCTCCACTGGCCTTTCAACCAGAGTAGGCAGCATGCCCACCGGTGAATCAGCTATATCATTCACAAGGACAAATTATATTCCTGGAGCCAAGAGATTGTCCAGTACTGCTACCATAAATTCTTCATTCTTTTCTGGACACTCTAACTTCACTTTACATAATTGAGCGCTTTTGTCTCACCATGAACTCCTGTTATCAGTACCTTTTCTGGCAATAGTCCTTCAGCAGTACAAACTAAGAGGATCCTGTGTTCCTTCATATTGTAACTTCTTTACCTGCTACTTCTGGCCTATGTGAACAAACTTTACATTGCAAGTATATTTTTTAAGCAGATCTGGCACTTCCTCCTCAATCAAACTCTGTACACTCTGATGCAGCTTTCTAGCTTCCACTGTGCTTTCTGTTACTATTCCAACAAAATTTCCAGGCTTATCCTGCTTTCCCACGCCTGGCTTTCCTGTGCTTTTCCTTGCCCACCAGCACTATGATTTCATGTGGCCTACTTTACTGCAATGAAAACACCAGAACTTTTTAACTTCTTTGTCCCCTCCAAGGGTTTCTTTAATACCCTGTGGTAAGGTCTCTCTTCACTGAGACCTATTTTTCACTTGCCACGTGAGGTTTTCTCTTTTCCCCAACTTCTGTCCCTCATGGATTAAAATTAATTCGGGGAGTTTAACCATGATTTATTGACCAACTCATAATCATCAGCCACTTCAACTGCTGACCTCACCATTTTAACTCTTCCACATGAGTTTCCATTATGTTAGGCAGTGAATTTTTGAACTCCTCAAAAATAATTGTCTCTCTAAGTTTGCTCTATTTTTAAAGCTCTTGTCCACTCATCAAAATTAGTTTGTTTGATCCTTTCAAACTCAATCTGGATTTGACCAGAGTTCCTCCTTAGATTCCTGAAACGTTGTCTATAGGCATCTGATACAAGCTCAGATCCACTTATGATAGCTTTTTTCACCTCCTCATACTCCCTAGCTACCTCCTCTAATCGTGATGCGAATATCTCATTAGCTCTACCGACAAGTTTGGTCTGGATCAACAAAACCCACATGGTCACTGGCTACTGCATTTGTTTAGCTACTTTTTCCAAATTAGATGAAAAGGATTTCACATCCTTCTCATTACATCTAGGCAATGCTTGATCATACTTAAACTCACACCAGGCTTTTGACAACCAGGGGCTTGCTCCTCCTCACTAAGCTGATCTTCAGCCTTTCTCTCCATCTTTTTATGCTCACTTCCCTTTTTAAGTGTCAATTTCTGAAGTTCTAACTCTCTCTCTTTTTCTTTCTCTTTTGGTAAAGCCCTTCATTTATTTTCTACTGATTTTAATCATAACTCAAATCGTTTCATTTCTGCTTCTAACTAAAGCTTCTTCATTTGCAATTGAGGTTTAGCTATTTCTACAGATCCTGATGGAGTTTCCAGCAAATTTAAATGCTGAGCCAATGCTGCAATCATCTCTAGGAGGTATCTTCAACCTCAGCTTGTCTATTAATTCCCGCAGCTTGGTCTTACTTGCCTATCGTAAAACCATCAAGGTCACCTCTTCCACCTCCAGAAACTCCTTGGTGACTGAAATAGCCATGCTATCCAAGCACTGTTTAAACCAATCAAACCAACACGCAAACTAAAAGACAGTCATACCTACCACTCACTGTTTAAATCCTGCAAAGAGCCCCTGGTCTGTTATGGACTAGGCTAGACCCCTCAAAACCTCTTTCAGCAGGTAGCCCAGACCATAACCTTGCTATTTGTTTAGCTAGGTGTGTAGTGGATATTCCTGGTGTGAATTAGCTGGGTCGACTGCCAAGTTTTAAACAAACAAAATTCATTTACAAAATTACAGAACGAAACACAAAGAACAGAAAATAGAATACCCGATAAGTTATCCTATCCAAACCCGAATTTTAATGACGCTGTTCCAAAAACATGCACTTCCCTGAGCATAAACAGTAAAACACGGCACAGGCAACTCACAGTTCAAAATCACAAGGGCAGAAGGAGAGAGAGTACCCAGCTTTTCTTTACACACACTGCTGAACTGAACCAATAAACCTCAGCTGCCAGGACTGCCCATTCCCCTTTCATTATACAAGTCATTTCTAAAACATGAGAGACTTTGGCCTGAGATATCATCTGTTTAGGGGTAAACAAAATGGGCCCCAATAAACCATTCATCTCTGCACCAACTCAGCACTATGACCCCTCTGATAAAAATCAAGGGTACAGTCACTTTGAGAAAAAGGAACAGACTTGCAACATGCCCTTACTGCCACCCAGTTTTCTTATCCCTTGCAATACAAATAACTAACCTCCTCCTCAAAGGCATTCCAGAAAATGTAAACATCAATGGCTAGAATAGAATAGAAACCCTACAGTGTGGAAACAGGCCTTTCGGCTCAGCAAGTCCACACTGACTGTTTGAAAGTAATCCACCTTCAACTCTTCCCCTACATATACATCTGACTAATGCACCTAACCTACACATCCCTGAACACTGTGGACAATTTAGCATGGCCAATTCTCCCAACCTGCACATCTTTGGATTGTGGGAGGAAACCGTAGCATCTGGAGGAAACCCACACAGCCACGGGGAGAATGTGAAAACTCCACACAGTTGCCCAAGGGTGGAATCAATCCCAGGTCACTGGTGCTGTAAGGAAGCACTCCTGACCACTGAGCCACCGTGCCAGCTAGGACACATTAAAATACAACATCTCATGCACTTCTAATATGGAAACTTGTCTGAGTGCATGTCACAGTGCTGTATTGAAACAAAGACCGAATATTAAGTCAAAGAATGACATATTGGGAAGTATCAAAAGATTGATTAAAGAGATATCAGCTTAGAAATCAGCTCCAGGAATCTCTTTTGCCTGCCCCCCCCCCGCCTTTCAGAGTTTATGGTGTAATTTGTTGAAGGTTTGGTCACCATGGGATAATGAAGGAAATGGGAGGTGAACTAAAGGCTAAACTAATTCGATTTCAAATTTAGGGTGGTGAGAACTGGAAAAGATTATAAAAAGAGCATGGTAAGGCCATGGAGGGATTTATACAAATGATCATTTCAAACTAGAATTATTACTGGACAGGAATTGCCATAAGTCAGGAAAGATAGAAATGGTGGATGGTTTGGTTCGTGCTGTGGAATGCCAGTTTTTTTGACGGACTGCAGTATATGGTAAGTGGGTGATAAATTAGTTGACTGCATTACTCAGTTCATTAATAGAACAATACAACGCAGAACAGGCTCTTCGGCCCTTGATGTTGCGCCGACCTGTGAACTATTCTCAGCTCGTCCCCCTACACTATCCCAAAATCATCCATGTGCTTATCTAAGGATTGTTTAAATCTCCCCAATGTGGCTGAGTTGACTACCTTAGCAGGTAGGGCATTCCAGGCCCATACCACTCTCTGCGTAAAGAACTTGCCTCTGACATCTGTCTTAAATCTATCACCCCTCAATTTGTAGTTGTGCCCTCTCAAGCTGATGTCATCATCCTAGGAAAAAGACTTTCACTGTTTACCCTATCTAATCCTCTGATCATCTTGTATGTCTCCATCAAATTCCCCCTTAGCCTTCTTCTCTCCAATGAGAACAGACCCAAGTCTCTCAGCCTTTCCTCATAAGACCTTCCCTCCAGAACAGGCAACATCCTGGTAAATCTCCTCTGACTTTTTCCAATACTTCCACATCCTTTTTGTAATGGGGCGACCAGAACTGTACACAATATTCCAAGTGTGGCCGCACCAGCGTTTTGTATAGTTGCAGCATGATATTGAGGTTCTGGAACTCAATCCCTCTACCAATGAAACCTAACACACCGTATGCCTTCTTACCAGCACTATCCACCTGGGTGGTCTCCCTGCAACCTGTAACATTCTTCCAAACTGTCCACTATTCCACAAACTTTAGTGTCGTCTGCAAATTTACTAATCCAACCACCTATGCTTGCATCTAAGTCATTTATAAAAATGACAAACAGCAGTGGTCCCAAAACAGATCCTTGTGGCACAGTAACTGGACTCCAGACTGAATATTTTCCATCAACCACCACTTGCTACCTTCTTCCAGAAAGCCAGTTTCTAATCCAAACTGCTAAATCACCCTCAATTCCATGCCTCTGCATTTTCTCCATCAGCCTACCATGTGGAACGTTATCAAAGGCTTTACTGAAGTCCAAGTATACCACCTCAACTGCCCTACCTTCATCTACATGCTTGGTCACCTTCTCAAAAAATTCAATGAGGTTTGTGAGACACAACCTACCCTTGATGAAACCACATTGACTATTTGAAATCAAATTGGTGCTTGCTAGATGATTATAAATCTTATCTCTCATAATCCTTTCCAAAACCTTTCCTATAACAGAAGTAAGGCTCACTGGTCTAGAGGTAAGGCTCACTAATCTCCATTCATGACCACTGATTGCTTATACTGTGATATGGGTTGTTTGGAGGGGATATAAATGCCCCAAATCTATCAAAATGAATATGCTGAGCCTGTCAGAATAAGCCAGTAGACCATGCATTGCCGAGGTGATGATACCAGGACTGCTGGCCTTAGTAACTATTTTGTTTTCTGCAGGTGTACAGTGAAGCTTGGCAGGAACACCATGAAAATTCAGACATACACCTGGACCAAGTCCACATATGGAAATGGGAAGAAATATGTAGCATCAGCTTTCCCTCTAACTCCGTAACAGGAGCAGAATTCTTTCGTTATCATAATCTGATAGAAAATAAAGAAGATTGCTCTGCAAGTCTTTGTGTCACAATGTGGATTAGATTTGATTTTGTTCTCTGCAGGAATCAACTTTATCAGAGCCAACCACACTCGTGCTGTCTCCTCTCCATGGTGCCCATTCCACAGCATATGCTAAATCAACCTGCTGCACTGCTTCTTATTGATACTCAGTTTGGGTTCCATTAGGCCCTGACTTTGTTGTAGTCTTGGTCCAAATGAGGAGAAAAGAACTAATATCCAGAGGGAGGTGAGAGTGGCTGCCCTTGACATCAATACCATATTTGACTAAGGGTGGCATAGAACAAGCCCTTTAGCCCAAGATGTTGTGCTGAACATGATGCCAAATTAAACTAATGGCTACTGCCTCCCTTAGTCCATTGCAATATGGTGTGAATTATACTATAAATGGCAGAACCCTTATGAACATTGACATACAGGCAGATCTGGGCTTACAGGTCACAGTTCCCTAAAAGTGGCAACACTTTTGGCCAAGGTGATTGAGAAGGCATATGATATGCTTGTCTTCATCAGACAGGGCATGGAGTACAAGAGTTGGCAAACCATGTTGCAACTATATTAAACCCTTGTTAGGTTACGTTTGGTATATTGTATGCAGTTTTGCTCACCACACTACAGAAGGACATGGAAACTTTGGAGAGATGCAGAGAACGTTCACCAGGATGTTGCCTAGTCTCGATGGTATTGGCTATGAGGAAAGGCTAAAAAAACTGGATTGTTTTCACTAGAAATGCAGCAGCTGAGAGGAGACCTGACAGAGGTCTACAAACTTATAAGAGGCATAGTTAGGGTGGATAGTCAGAGGCTTTTTTCCCAGGATTGAAGTTTCAATTACAAGAGGGCACAAGTTCAAGGTTAAAGGTGGAAACTTTAAGGGAGGTGTGCGAGGAAAATGTTTCAAAGAGTGTTAGGAGCCACAATGCACTGCTAGAACCCAGGCATCTTGGCAACATTTAGGAGGAATTTGGACAATTGCATGAATATGGAGAGAATAGAGGAATACAGACTGAATAAGGGCAGAAGATTTGTGTTTTACTTTAGTTAGGGCATGAAGATCAGCACAGCTTGGAGGGCCAAAGGGCTGTACTTTTGTTCTTTTTGTGTCTAAAAGTCCCTTAAAACACCCCCTATTGAATTTGCCTCCATCATCGACCCTAACAGCATATTCCAGATACCTACCATTCTCTGTGTAAAAAAAAAACTTAGCCTTCACATCTTTGATCTTTTCCCCCTCTCACCTGAAATACATGTTCCCAGTATTAAATGTTTCAGCTCTAAGGAAAAAGATTCTGACTGTCAACCCTATCTTTGCATCTTCTATTTTATAGACTTCCATCAAGTCTCCACTCAGCCTCTGCCTCTCCAAAGAAAATAATTCAGCTTTTTCTCACCTCTCGTCATGCCCATAATTCAGGCAGCAGACTTCTTTTGCGCACTCTCCAAAGCTTCCACATCCTTCCTGTAATGTGATGATCAGAATTGAATGCAATACCTTAAGTGTCGCCTAAGCAAAGTCTTATAAAGCTGCAACATGACATCTTGACACTTGTACTTAATTCCCTGATGAATAAAGGTAAGCATGTTATATGCCTTCTTTATCACCCTATCTACTTGCGTGGCCACTTTCAGGGAGCTATAGACTTTCTGTTCAGGGTCCTGTCATTAACAGTATACTTCTCCTTAACATTTGATCTCCCAGAGTGATCTCCCAGCACCTTACACTTGCCCAGATTAAACTCCATCTGCTATTTTTCACCTATATCTGCAACTGATCTATATACCACACTGTCTTTTGGTAACCTTCAACCATAACTCCCATAATCATTGTGTCATCTCCAAACTTACTGTTAGAAACAAAAATCGCTTCTCAATAATCGCTCTAGACAAATTCAGGAAAACAAAGTTTTATTAACAAGTCAAGTCTGCAGAGTCGGGCACCCTTAAAGAAAAGGCGCGCTGAGGCTTACAAAGTCTCCCATTATATACAGCACAAGTCCCTCCTCTCCTTGGCTCCAACAAGCCATGAGGTTCACATTCTTAAAAACATCATTATTCTTCGATTTGTACCCTTATCACAAAGTCTGCAACAAATGTCTTCAGAGTCTCTAAAGTTGTTGTTTTTCTCACCCAATAGTCTTATCAGTCAAAGACTTATTCTTCTCTGTCTGTGCTAGCAGTCTTATCAGTCAAGAACTCATCCTTCCCTGCTGTGTTAATGGCTTCATCAATCAAGAGCCTGCTTGTTTTTACTATCGCTCACAAATTGTCAGCATTCTGCACAATTTAAACTATTCTACTTTTGAGTATATAAAATGGTTGTTAGAAAAGAAACAAAAGTTTTGTCTTTTATTATAGATCAGTCTGTGGTCCAGGCACATCTTAAAGTTTAAACCGAAATTACCTCTCACCCACTAACTCTCACTTACTAACTCACCCACCTACATTTTCATCCAAGTCATTTAGATATATCACAAACAGCAGAGATCCAAATATGGATGCCTGTAGAACATTACTAGACACAGACCTCCAACCAAAAACAAACTTCTACCACTACCTCTGCCTTCTATGGGCAAGCCAAATTTGAATCCAAGCAGCCAAGTCACCTGATCCCAAGCATCTTAATCTCCTGGATGAGCCTACCATGAGAGACCTTGTTGAAAGCCTTACTAAAATCCACATAGACAACATCCATTGCTCTACTCTCAACAATCACGTTTGACAACTCCTCGAAAAATTCAAGTTAGTAAGACATAACCCACACAAAGCCATGCTGATTGTCCCTAATTAGGCTATGTTTTTCCAAATGGCCATAAATGTTATCCCTAAGAATCCTCTGGAATAGCTTCCCAACCACTGATGTGCGACTCATTAGTTTATAGTTTCCTTCTTGAATAGCAGAACAATGTTAGCTACTCGCCAGTCCTCCAGGACCTCTCCAAGTGGCGAGTGAGGATACAAAAATCTTGATTAAAGCCCCAGCAATCTCCTCTCTTGCCTCTCTCAAACTAAAGTAGATACCTAAAATAGAATAGAATCCTTACAGTGTGGACACAGGCCCTTTGGCCCAACAAGTCCACACTGACCCTCTGAAAAGTATCTCACTTACACCCTATATATACCCCTAACCAATGCACATAACCTACACATCCCTGAATACAATGGGCAACTTAATATTGCCAATTCACCTAAGCTGCACATCTTTGGATTGTGGGAGGAAACCAGAGCACCCAGAGGAAACCCACACAGACACGGGGAGAATGTGCAAACTCTACACAGACAGTCACCCGAGGTTAGAATTGAAGCCAAGTCCCTGGCACTGTGAGCCACCATGTTGCCCTATACCATTGGGTGCTGGGGACTTATCTACCTTAATGCTCTTCGAGAGTCAGCACCACTTCTTTCTTGATCTCAAAATGCCCTAGCGTGCTCCACATTAATCTCCATATCCTTCTCCTAGGTGAATATCAACATAAAGCAATCATTTAGGATCTATCTCACAAACAGGCAGAAAACTAGCCACCAGGTTACATGAACTCCAACTAGCCATGAAAGACATGGCCCACTCTTATTAGTATCCTTACATACGGGTGAGGAAGGACACCACTTCAAATGGGAAATCACATCCATCCTAGAACAAGCCAAACAAAGACAAGCACGAGAATTCCTAGAAGAATGGCATTCCAACCGGAACTCTATCAACAAACACATTGAGTTAGACACCATCTACCACCCTGAGAAAAAGAACAGGACTTCACCACGGGAAATGACATCACCACAGGAAGTGACATCACCAACCCAGGAAATGACATCACCACAGGAAGTGACATCACCAACCCAAAGAAACTCAAACATATAAATAGAAAGCAGGATTTATCAGCAGTGCTTCTCCTGAGGCCCACTGAAGATATTACCTAGTAGGGTGACAAAACATCTGGAAATGAACCTTCCAGCTCAGCGAGCAAACCTACATCCTGTCTACACCTCTCATGATTTTATAGTCCTCAATCCAAACTCCCCTCAACCTCCTCTTTCCAATTAAAATAATCCTTATCTACTCAACCTCTTCTCATAGCTAACACCCTCTATACCAGGCAACATCCTGGTGAACCTCCTCTGCACCCTCTCCAAAGCATCCACAGCCTTTTGATAATGTGGAGACCAGAACTGTATGCAGTGTTTCAAATGTGACCGAACCAAAGTCTTATACAACTGCAACATGACCTGCAAACCCTTCTACTCAACATCACATCCGATGAAGGAAAGCATGCCATACGCCTTCTTGACCACTCTACTGACCTGCATTGTCATCTTCAGGAAACAATGGACCTGAACACCCAGATCTCCCTGTACATCAATTTTCCCCAGGAGTGTTCCATTTACTGTATAGTTCGGTCTGGAATTGCATCTCCCAAAATGTATCACCTCACATTTGTCCAGATTGAACTCCATCTACCATTTCTCTCCCCAAATCTCCAATCTATCTATATCCTCTGACAGTCCCCTTCACTATCTGCTACTCCACCAATCTTAGTGTCATCTACAAACTTGCTAATGAGGCAACCTACATGTTCCTCCAAATCATTTATGTATATCACAAACAACAGCACAGATCCCTGTGTTACTAGTCCTACCTTCTCCTTAGTTTCCTTTTGTTTTTAATGTATGTATAGAATGCCTTTGGATTCTCTTTACCCCCTACTTGTCAAGACATTTTGTGGCTCATTTCCTAATTCTCTGCTTGAGTTCTTTCCTGCTTTCTTTATATTCCTCATGAATCCTATCTGATTTTATGTTCCTAAATTGTGCAAATGCTTCTTTTTGTTTTCCTTTTTGACTAAATTCACAACCTCCCTTGTCATCCAAAGGTGCCTTACCTTGCCATCCTTGACCTTCCTCCTTACTGGAACATGGTGTGAGTCCTAATCTCTGATTAGTAGGCTTTTAAACAACTCCCCCCGCCTAATACTGACTTAATTTGGCCTTCCCCAGCTCAGTACCTTCCCACAAGGTTCTGATTTAGCCTTATAACTATCTTAAAACTTACGGAGTTGTGGTCACAGTTTCCAAAAAGCTCTCCCACTGAAAGGTCAGTCACCTGGCCAGGCTCATTAGTTAATATGGCCCCTCCTCTAGTTGGGCTATCCACACACCGTTTCAAGAAGCCCTCTTGGATGCACTTAACAAATTCTGCCCAATCTAATCTCTTGTTCTAAGGGAGTCCTAGTCAATACTAAGTCACCCACAATGACAACGCTGCTCTTATTGCATCTTTCCATAATCTGCTGATGCATTTGTTCCTCAAATGGTGACTATTGGACAGACTTTAGTATAGAGAGATTGCAACCAATTTATTTTTGACCTCTACCCATATTGCCTCAGTGGATGAGCCCTCCAAAATATCCTCTCAGAGTGTAGATTTGACATTCTCCATGATTAGTAATACAATTCCTCCATTTCTTTTACCTTCCTTCCTATTTTGTCTAAAATAACAAATGCCTGGAACAT
The DNA here is from genome assembly GCF_004010195.1 of Chiloscyllium plagiosum. Taxonomy (NCBI): domain Eukaryota; kingdom Metazoa; phylum Chordata; class Chondrichthyes; order Orectolobiformes; family Hemiscylliidae; genus Chiloscyllium; species Chiloscyllium plagiosum. The sequence goes on along the minus strand of NC_057744.1, from coordinate 39,697,196 downwards.
AGAGAGGATAGGACTGGCTGCAACATCATAGTGCCATCTCTTGATCTGGCTTGAACCTCATCTACCTTACCTATAAAGGCATAAAGCAGCTTTAGCAAAGCTGGAGTCAATGGTAATCAGAATTGGAGACGTACCTTGCACTAAAGAAAATGGCTGCAGTTGTTGAAGGTCAATCATCTTATTCCTCAGACATAACTACAGGGTGTATTGCATCACTGCACCATGCTCAGGGGTAGTGTCCTAGGTCCAACCATCTTTATCTGCTTCATCAATGACCTTCCCTCCATTATATGGTCATAAGTATGAATATTCTTTATGATTATACAATGTTCAGCACTGTCCATGATTCCTTTGATATTAAAGCTGTCCGAAACCACATCCAGGCTTGTGTTGATGAATGCCAAGTAACACTCATGCCACACTAATAACAGGTAATGACCACCTCCAGCAGGAGAGAATCTAACCGTCTCTCCTCAACATTCAATAATGTTACCGTCTTAGAATTCCTCGCTTTCAACATCACAGAGTTATCATTGGCCAGAAGAAGGGCTCATGCCCAAAACGTCGATTCTCCTGCTCCTTGGATGCTGCCTGACCTGCTGCGCTTTTCCAGCAACACATTTTCAGCGTAACCAATAAATAGTTTGGCTACAGGAACAGGTTGAGAATACTGCATTGAGGCATAGGGCGGCACAGTGGCACAGTGGTTAGCACTGTTGCCTCACAGCTCCAGAGACCTGGGTTCAATTCCCACCTCAGGCGACTGTCTGCGTGGAGTTTGCACATTCTCCCTGTGTCTGCCCAGGTTTCCTCCAGGTGCTCTTGTTTCCTCCCACAGTCCAAAAATGTGCGGGTTAGGTGAATTGGCCATGCTAAATTGCCCGTAGTGTTAGGTGAATAGGTCTGGATGGGTTGCTCTTCGGAGGGTAGGTGTGGGCTTGTTGGGCTGAAGGGCCTGTTTCCACACTGTAAGTAATCTAATCTAATTTCCTGACAGCCCAAAGCCTGTCCACCATCTACAAAATACAAGTCAGGAATATGACAGAATACCCCCACTTGTCTGGATGGGTGCAGCTCCAATAACACTCAAAAATCTTGACCCCATTCAGGAAAAACGCAGGCTGCTTCATTGGCACTGAATCAATTTCTGATAACAGTATCAGCAAGTATGTACCATCGAGAAGATGGACTGTAGCAACTCATCATCTTCTTTAGACAGTCAGATTGGCATTGATGTCAGGAGTATCTAAGTGTGGCATCAGAAGCTCTCGCAAAACTAGAGTCAATGGGAATTGGGGCAATCTCTCTGATGGTTGGAGACACACTTTGCACAAATGAAGATGACTTCTAAAACTGTGATCTCTATCATTGGGTCAAAATTCTAGAACTCCCTTCCTAACAGTATTATGGGTATCCCTACACTAACAGTTTAAATAGGTAGCTCACCGCCGCTAGCTAGACCTGCCAGTTTTGTTTGGCTGAACAATACCCACATGGTCAGCAGTCATTTCATTTGTTAAGCCATTTTCTCAAATGAAACAAAAACACCTTTCTCATTGAACTTTGGCAATTTTGAGGCATATTTAAACAGAACCACACCTGGCCTTTGGCTATGATAGGATTGCTCTCCATTACTGTCCTCATCACACCTTTTTGGCTTTGAGTTTTCAGTTCCGATCTCTGAAGTTCAAAACTCCTCTTTCTCCCTTTTTTCTACTAGGACCTACCTTTCCTTTCCTTTTTCCTCCGCTTTTAATCGTAGTTCAAACTGTTTAATTTCCTTTATATGTTCAAGTTGCTTCATTTGCAATTAAATTTTAGCCATTTCCAATTATTCTGATTTCCAGCAATCATGAATGTTGAGCTATTGCTGCAATTACCTTCTCTTTTTGCCACAGACAAAGGAAACCCCAACTCCAGCTCGTCTAACAATTCCAAAAGCTTTGCCTTGTTGACTTTTTGTAAAGCTCCCAAAGGAACTTCTTTCACCCCAAGGAAACTTTTAGTGAACAGACAGAGCTATTACTTCACAAAGCACACCTTATTTAAACAAATCTAATTCAACTCCAGTAAAGAGAACACAACTGTGTCTTTGAATCCAATAATCCTAAACCCAACATGGAATTAGAGATTTTGACCCAAACAAGAGCCCCCAGTTCATAACCAACTGGACCATACCCCTTCAAAATATATTAAGAAGATGGTCAAGACCCTAGGTTTTTTTTATCTTAAAAATTATTTAAGAGATAAGTTCTGAATGCAATTTAATTGGAGAGACTACTAGGACTGAAACAAAACACACTATATTTATTCACTATAATTAAAATACAGACAGAATAAACACAAAATAATTTGCTTAATTGTAACTATTGAAATGCTTAACAAAATAATATGTATTAATTACTAAATAATTGTTCCAAGAACCCAGTACAGAAGGTGGAGGGCAAGTCTGACGACCTCCTCGTGGGTCTGCTCCTGGGCCTGGCCAAACTAGCCATAAACAGGTCCAGGAAGCAGAGCGTGGAGGGGATCATTAGGGCTGATTGCCTACCCTTCTTCCATGGTTATGTTAGAGCCCGGGTGTCTCTGGAGAAGGAGCACGCAGTGTCTACCAACACCCTTGAGCTGTTCAGGGAGAGGTGGACACCGCAAGGAGGGGAGTATATTATTTCCCCCTCCAAATCTATTTTGATTTAATCCCTGCCCTCCCCTTCACTGTTTGATCATGCAGCATTGCCCTTTGCTGTGAAGGGCACTGCTTGTCACTGGCTACTTGGGTGTTTCTTTTCTTCCTGGTGGTGGAAATTGAATAAAGATTTGTACACCTTGTGTCTTTCACTGTGTCCCTTACCTGCACACACAACATGAGTGCTGGGGAAAATATAAGTACTTAACTATTACATGCAATAAATATACCCTTTGCAAAGGATTCAAGCAGCAGGAAGAGAACCTAGCTTTTAGCTCTAACAGAGAGAGAAATAAAAGTTTCCACATTCAGCTCCAAGATCCCAGCAACCATCACTGAAGGCTAAAACTAAAAATAACCTGGTCTGAGTGAACTTGACCCCACCCATTCACGCTGCTTCTACTTTTCCAACTTAAAAATAACATTTACTGTAATTTTTCAGTGTCCTAATGAGGAGCACGTGGCGAGTTTTGCAAAGATTTGTAGCTTAGGTTGAGGTTCTGCTGAGCTGAGCTGGAAGGCTTGAAACGTTGACTCTTCTACTGCCTGAAAATGTGTTGCTGGAAAAGCACAGCAGGTCAGGCAGCATCCAAGGAACAGGAGAATCGACGTTTCGGGCATAAGCTCTTCTTCAGGAATCGACGTTTCGGCATAAGCCCTTCTTCAGGATTCCTGAAGAAGGGCTTATGCCCGAAACATCGATTCTCCTGTTCCTTGGATGCTGCCTGACCTGCTGCGCTTTTCCAGCAACACATTTTTCAGCTCTGATCTCCAGCATCTGCAGTCCTCACTTTCTCCTACTGCCTGACCAGCTGTGCTTTTCCAGCTCCACTTTTGGTCACCAGAGGATGTGGATGTTTTGGAGAGGATACAGAAAAGGTTTAACATGGTATGGGGAATTTTAGTTGTGAAGAAAGGTTGGATAGACTGGGTTTGTTTTCACTGGAGCACAGCAGGTTGAGGGTGACCTGATAGAAATTGATATGATTGTGAATGGCATAGATAGAGTGGAAAGTATGAGGGTTTTCTCCCCAAGGTGAAGGGGTAAATTACTAGGGGACTCCAGATCAAGATGCGAGGAGGTGAGGGGTGTGAGCATTAAGAGATGTGTTAAGCACTTTTTTCCACACAAAGAGTGATGAGTGCCTGGAACGCTTTGCCAGAGGTTATGGTGGAAGCAGACACAGCAGCATTCAGGAAGCAACTGGACAAATATAGACTCATAGAGTCTTAGAGATGTACAGCATGGAAACAGACCCTTCGGTCCAACCCGTCATGCCGATGAGATATCCCAACCCAATCTAGTCCCACCTGTCAGCACCCAGCCCATATCCCTCCAAACCCTTCCCATTCATATACCCATCCAAATGCCTCTTAAATGTTGCAATTGTACCAGCCTCCACCACATCCTCTGGCAGCTCATTCCATACACATACCACCCTCTGTGTGAAAAAGTTGCCCCTT
>NC_057744.1:39659189-39688851 GCF_004010195.1 Chiloscyllium plagiosum | reverse complement strand
AGATCCTGTTGTAATCTGAGGTAACCCTCTTCGCTGTCCACTACACCTCCAATTTTGGTGTCATCTGCAAACTTACTAACTGTACCTCTTATGCTCGCATCCAAATCATTTATGTAAATGACAAAAAGCACAGCACCGATCCTTGTGGCACTCCACTGGTCACAGGCCTCCAGTCTGAAAAACAACCCTCCACCACCACCCTCTGTCTTCTATCTTTAAGCCAGTTCTGTAGCCAAATGGCTAGTTCTCCCTGTATTCCATGAGATCTAACCTTTCTAATCAGTCTCCCATGGGGAACCTTGTCGAATAGAAGGGTGTGGATCCTGCAAGAGAAGATAGCTTTGTGTGGAAGGGCTGAATACGTTAGCACAGGCATGCAGGGCCAAAGAGCCTGTTCCTATGCTGTGTTGTTATTTGTTCTAAGTAAATGCCTTTCAGAAATCTCAGAAACACACAGAATAAATGAGAGAGACCACGAGAGAGCAAGCAGATATCCTTCCACTTTCCATCCCCCTTGCTGTAAAATTACATGGAAAAATCATCATGTACAACTTCAGCTGCTCCATTTCCAATCTGAAGAACTCTTCTATAGTCAGATCTAATACATCAATTTTCATAAAGAGGAATGCACAAGTTGGAGAATGACTCTGATGTTCTAATTTGTTGGCAGGTTGAGGGGAGGAGAAAAAAATTAAAACAAAGATTAGTTAATGGAACAGTCACAGTTGTGATTTGCCAGAAAGATCCTATATGTGCTAACATTGATTCCAACCCAGTTCACAATAACCTTGATGACTGTTTCATTGCATTCCATCCAAAGCCAATTCCCAGCTGGTCACATTGGTGAGGTAATATACCAAGTCTGGCCAATCACTGTCCAAGGCCCCAAATGATTCTTCCACATCCGAAAGAGATTTACCTGTACTGCCACACACTATCTACTGTATCTGTTGCACCCAATGTGGTCTCCTGTACACTAGGGAGAGGAGATGTCACCTTCTGGATCGTTTCAGGGAACATCTCTGGGACATCTGCACTAACCAACCCATCATCCTGTAGCTGAATGCTTCAACTTCCCCTCCCACTCCAAGGACATGCAGGTCCTGGGCCTCCTCTATCACCAAACCCTAATCAGGGCGGCACGGTGGCACAGTGGTTAGCACTGCTGCCTCACTGTAAGTAATCTAATCTAATCTAAAAAAAACCCAACACCTACAGGAAAAACGCCTCACCTTCCACCTTGGGACCCTCCAAACGCATGGCATCAATGTGAATTTCACCAGTTTCCTCATTTCCCCTCCCCACCTTATCCCAGTCCCAAACTTCCAACTTGGCACTGCCCCCTTGACCTGTCTATCTTCCTTCCCATCTATCTGCCCCACACACCTCTCCGACCTATCACTTTCACCCCAGGTTCATCTACCTATTCCATTCCCAGTTCCACACAGCTTCCATTTATCTCAGTCCCCTTGGCCCACAAGCCTCATTCTTGATGAAGGGCTTATGCCCGTAACGTTGATTCTCCTGCTCCTCAAATGCTGCCTGACTGGCTGCACTTTTCCAGCACCACACTTTTCGACTCTGAGCTCCTCATCTGTAGTCCTCACTTTCTCCATACTAAATCAAGCATTAAACTAAATTTTCCATGTTGGTAGATGGTATACTTTTGAGTTATCTAAATTGTAGGTGAAAAGGGCTTCTTGCCCATTGTGCCCAAGGAACTACAGTGAGGCAATTGCCAGCTGACTAATGCTGCCTCTATATCACATGCTTGCAAGGCAAAATGGGGAATCGGCTGTGCAAAGACAACACATAAGCAACTTCTCTTCATAGTCTGCAGCCAGAAAACAATCTTAAAACACCACATTCCAGCAATCAGTTGCAGGTAGCAAACACAGGAAAGTGTGGCTGGCATCACATCTCTCCTCTAACTACTCCAACACTCAAATGCCAAGAACAGAAAAGGTCAAATTCATCTCATTAACAAGTAATTAGTGAATAAAGAATAATCTCAGTTCTGATGTTGAGTCACTAGATTTGAAAGAATCTCGGAGATACTGCCAGACCTGCTGATTTCTGCCAGCAATTGCTATTTTAGTTTTAGATCTCCAGTTCCTGCTGTTATATGTCTTACTCAGATCATTTCTAACTAGTTGAAATGTAGAAAATAGAAATAATACACTGCACAAGGGGGACATTCAGTCCATCTTATCCATGCTTACCAAAGCCACCCAAACATCTTTCTAATCCCATCTTCCTGTAAACAACCCATAAATGTTGTAAACTGCAAGGTTAAGGTGCAGAGCTAGGTACAATTTGAAAGAGTTTAGGGTCTCTGTATTCACCACTAAGCCAAGCAGTAAATTCCAGTCACTCAACCACACTTTGCATAAAAAAACACTTTTCCTCACGTCCCTTATAATCTTTTTGCCACCTAGCTGGAATCTACAACCCTTCATTTTTGATCTTGCTGCCAAGGGAAACAGGTTCCTCCTCTCTATTCTCTCTACACCTCAGTTTTGTAAAACTCAGTCATGTCAACTCTGTCTCCTATGTTCCAAGGAAACCAACCCCAATTCCTCCAGTCTCTCCTAGTAGCTATAAGCCCTGTCACAACATTCTTCTAAATCTTCTCTGCACTCTTTCCAGAGCAATGTGGTGTATGTATTGTGGTTTTCTTGTAATATGGTGACCAGAACTGCACACAATGCTCCAGTTGCGATCTAACCAGTGTCTTATACAGTTTCATCAGCATATTCCTACACTAGTACTTTATACCTCTGCTGCAGTACAGTATTCCATATACTTTCTTTATAAACTTATCTACTTTTATTGCTATCTTTAGTGACGTGTGCACTTGCACACCAAGATTAGATTAGATTCCCTACAATATGGAAACAGGTCATTCGGCCTAAGTCCATACCGACCCTCCGAAGAGTAACCCATCCAGACCCATTCCCCTACTCTATATCTACTCCTGACTAATGCACCTAACACTATGGGTCCTGCACATCTTTGGATTGTGGGAGGAAACTGGAGCACCCAGAGGAAACCTGCAGACACGGGGAGAATGTGCAAACTCCACACAGACAATCGCCCAAGGCAGGAATCAAACCCGGGTCCCTGGCACTGTGAGGCAGCAGTGCTAACCACTGAGCCACTGTGCCATCCCTTTCACTTCATCAACCCCTCTCAGTGTATTATTTTATGGTATATTCCCTTTTAATGTTTGACCACCCTAAATGCATTACCTCACACTTAGAGTTGAACACCATCTATTACGTTATTGCTGATTAAGGTCTTTTGCCAGAAACATTGATTTTCCTGCTCCTCATTTGCTGCCTGACCTGCTATGCTTTTCCTGCACCACACTCTCAACTCTAATCGCCAGCTTTTGTAGTCCTCACTTTTGCCCCCAGCTATTACATTCCTGCCCACTCCACTAACTCCACGAATTTGAATGCAGATTACAGAGTTACCGGCAGAGTTCGTGGCAATATGAAGAAACAGTATGAAGATCTTGGCATCCACATCTATAGGTCCCTCAAAGTTGCCACCCAAGTTGATGGGGCTGTTAAGAAGGAATATGGTGTATTGGCTTTCATTAGCGGGGGGATTGAGTTTAAGAGCCACGAGGTCATGCTGCAGCTCTATAAAGACCTGGTTAGACCACCACACTTGAATATTGTGTCCAGTTCTGGTTACCTCATTATAGGAAGGATATGGAAGCTTTAGAGAGTGTGTGGAGGAGATTTACCAGGGTGCTGCCTGGCCTGGAGAGCATGTCTTATGAAGAAAGGTGGAGGGAGCAAGGGCTTTTCTCAAAGGAATAAAGAAGGATGAGAGGTAACTTGATAGAGGTGTACATGAGAGGCATAGATAGAGTGGATAGCCAGAGGGCAGAAATGGCTGTCACAGGGTGGTATAATTTTAAGGTGATTGGAGGAAGGTTTGGGATGGCATGGTGGCACGGACCAGGGTTCGATTCCAGCCTTGGGCGACGGTTTATGTGGAGTTTGTATGCTCTCCCCGTGTCTGCGTGGGTTTCCTCCGGGTGCTCCGGTTTCCTCCCACAATCCAAAGATGTGCAGATCAGGTGAATTTGCCATGCTAAATTGCCCATAGTGTTCAGGCATGTGTAGGTTAGGTGCATTAGCTAACTATAGGATAATAGGTTAAGAGAATGGGTCTCTCTCTTCAGAGAATCGGTGTGGAATTATTGGACCAATGGGCCTGTTTCCACAATGTAGGGATTCTATGATTCTATGTCAGAGGTAGGTGGGTGCATGAAGTCAGATAGATTAGGGACATTTAAGTGACTCTGGGATAGGCACATGGATGATAATAAAATGAAGGGTATGTAGGTTAGTTTGATCTTAGAGTAGTATTACTGTAATACGCAACCCATCTATATCATTTTGGAGTTACAGCTATTGTCTACACCATCCACTATTTGGCCAGTTTATGTGTCATGTGCAATTATGCTCCCCGCCTTCAACTCCAAATTAGTAGCATATAAAACAAGCAGCAAGAAACAAAACTAAGCCCTGCAGGATACCACTTGAAACAGCTTTTCATTGTTACTAAGCCAATTTTGGATCCAATTCGACATTGCCCTGTATTCCTCAGATTTTTGCTTTTTGCCATGTGGGACTTTGTCAAATGTCTTACTAAAATCCATGTAGAGAATATTCACTGCACTAACCTCAAACCCTCCTGGTCACTTCCTCAAAAGAATTCAATGAAATTTGTTAGGCATGACCTTCCCTTAAAGCCCTGACCAGTCCATGACTTTCTAAATGACAATTAATCTTATGTCTCAGGCTAGGAAAACTGCAGCAAGTAATCACCTCTTGACTCCCCAAAAGCATCTCCATCATCTACAAGGCACAGGTCAGGACTGTGATAGAATATTCCCTACTTGCCTGGATGAGTGCAGCTTTAACATCACTCAAGACGCTTGACACCATCCAGAACAAAGCAACTGACTTGATTGGCACCATATCAATAAACATCCATTCCCTCCACCACAAACACTGCGGCAGTATATATTTTCAAGATCAATTGCAGAAATCTTGAAAGGTCCTACTTTTTTTTCTGAATTATCCTTGGGCTCTTTATACCCTGCCAAAACATAACAACATAAAAACAAAGAGCAAGAGTTGGCCATCTGGCTCAGCAAGCCTGCCCCACCATTTAAGGAGATCAGGGCAGATCGTTTCATGGATTTCCGCTAACCCACCCACTCACCATAAGATTTAATTCCTTTACTTCTCAAAAAGGAAACTACCTTTGCTTTAAAAACATTCAATGAGGGAGCCTCAACTATTTCACTGGGCCAGGAATTCCACAGATTTACAACCCTTTGGGTGAAGAAGATCTTCCTCAACTCAATAGTTTTATTTGGAGTCCTTGTAAAACAAGCTGTTGAATTAATTTAATATGGCAGTATTATACAATTTTGAGAAATTGCATGAGAAATACAATGCGTTCTATGCAATGATTTATAAATACTTAGATTTTCACATTAAGAAGTGAATTGATGATTTGACTGTCAAACATCTTGAAACCACTAGGTAATGAATGAAGCTGAGACATGGTTATAAATTCCTGTTGCCATCTGCATGATACACTGCAGAAATTCACTAATGCTCCTTAGGCAGCACCTTCTAAGCCGAAAACCAATTCCACCTCGAAGGACAAGGGATATATGGGAAAACCATCAAGTCCCTCTCCAGACCACTCACCATCCTGACCTGGAAATACACTGGCATTCTTTAATATTATCAAAATGGGGATGCATCTTCATGTGTAAATCACAGTTATGAATAATCAGGAAAGCCATTAGAATTTAAGAATGGACATGTGTTGGAAGCAGCTCAGAGAATGTACACTAGGCAAATAGCTGTAATGAGTGATTGTCCTATGACTGAATGGCTGGATAAACTAGGCTTGTACCACTGGAATTCAGAACTGACTTGATTGAAACAAACAAGATGCTGATGAAGAGAAAATATTTTTTGTTAAGACATTAGATAAAAAAAACCTATGAAACTAGGCACCAGAATAACTGAGAAAGCATGAGGCATAGGTGTCTAAAATGTTCATATGACAGTACCCGGCATGACCTCAGGATGCAGCAAGAACACCTATCCAAGGTCTGCTGTGTCACTAAGATATCTATAATCATGTCTGGATTAACAATACAGGATGTTATAGAACATAGAACATAGAAAAATACAGCGCAGCACAGGCCCTTTGGCACTCGATGTTGCGCCGATCCAAGCCCACCTAACCTACATTAGCCCACTATCCTCCATATGCCTATCCAATGCCCACTTAAATGCCCATAAAGAGGGAGAGTCCACCACTGCTACTGGCAGGGCATTCCATGAACTCACGACTCGCTGAGTAAAGAACCTACCCCTAACATCTGTCCTATACCTACCACCCCTTAATTTAAAGCTATGCCCCCTCGTAATAGTGGGACAAACGGGTTTGGGGATTGGAGGAATTTACAGAGATAGAGGGAGCTGGATTAGATTCTGGAGACAGGAATAGGGATGGATGTAGGGAGAGGCAGGCAGTCTGAGAGGCACAGACAGGGGGTGTTTCAGGGAGGAGAGTATTGTATATACTAACAGAGATATGGAACGTTATAGTGATGGAAGACATTTACTGTTATAAGAAGGCTTCTAGGTTCTGAAGTCTATAGGAAGGCAATGAAGAAAGCCAGGTTACTGGGATAGATTGAATTCCATTTGCCACCTTTCTGCCCAGCTCTGCAGCTTCTCTATATCCTGCTGTAACCTGCCACATCCTTCCTCACTGTCAACAACTTCTCCGACTTTCGTATCATCCGCAAACTTGCTTACCCAACCTTCTAACCCCTCTTCCATGTCATTTATAAAAATGACAAACAGCAATGGTCCCAAAACAGATCCTTGCGGAACACCGCTAGTGACGGCACTCCATGAAGAAACTTTGCCATCAACTACTACCCTCTGTCTTCTTCCATCCAGCCAATTCCTAATCCAGACCTCCCACTCACCCTCAATGCCATATCTCCGTATTTTCTGCAGTAGCCTACCATGGGGAACCTTATCAAACGCCTTACTAAAATCCATATATACCACATCTACCGCTTTCCCCTCATCAACCTCCTTCGTCATCTTTTCAAAGAATTCAATAAGGTTTGTGAGGCACGACCTGCCCTTCACAAAACCATGCTGACTATCCTTGATCACATTATTCCTATCCAGATGTGCATAAATCCTATCCCTTACTATTCTCTCTAAGACTTTGCCCACAACAGAAGTGAGACTCACCGGCCTATAGTTACTAGGGTTATCCCTACTCCCCTTCTTGAACAAGGGAACCACATTTGCTAGCCTCCAGTCTTCTGGCACTACTCCTGTAGACAACGAGGACATAAAAATCAAGGCCAATGGCTCTGCAATCTCCTCCCTTGCTTCCCAGAGAATCTCCTCCCTTGTTTCCCAGAGAAATCTCCTCCCTTGCTTGTATTGTATTATAACAATGTATTATAACAATATTCTGTTATAACACACGTTTTGTCAATGCATATTCGCTGTAATGGGGATGCTATTTCTGCAGTATGAATCTTTAAAGTGTGTGTTGGCTATAACACAATTAACAGTACCAACACTTTAAGCATTGTTTCTAAAATAGAATTTTGCTATAACAAGGGGCTGCACAAGAATGCAACCATCATGTCATAGAAGACTGTATGAAAATTCATAGAACATAGAACATAGAAAAGTACAGCACACAACAGGCCCTTTGGCCCACGATGTTGTGCCAAGATTTAATCCTAATGTAAAATATAGTAACTTAACCTCCGCACCCCTCAACTCATTGCTATCCATGTGCATGTCCAGCAGTGGTTTAAATGTCCCCAATGACTCTGCTAAAGTCAGTTGGAACTCTTTAGCTAAGTTAGCGCCAGAAACAGTCATGATTGTGATTCTCCACTTCAAGACCGGAACTGAGTGGGAGCAAGCAGAGGTCAGTCTGATTTGATTCTGAGGAGTAAGAGTTTGATTCTGAGGGGAAAACTGACAAGTGACATCTCATGAGGTTTGTGATTTGATTGGTAAATAGGAAATCTGGTAAATTTGAATCTGTGTTAAATTGAACCTTATTAAATTTTCGGTTACAGCTTGCATTCAGATTAAGAAAATATGCAGAGATATAAAAAGCTTTTTTTAATTCAAAGCCAATTAAATAAAATAAAGATGGAGGGTCAGGTGATATGTTCTTTCTGCATAATGTGAAAGCTGGTGAATCCCATTGTAGTTTCCAGTTTCCATGTCTGTAGTAAATTCTGGTTGCTGGAAGAACTGAGGGGAATATGGTCTTCTTCATGGTCTTCTATAAAATGATGGTTGCATTCTTGTGCAGCCCTCAGAGTTGATGAGCTGGAGTCTGAACTTCAAACATTCCAACACATCAGGGAGGGGAGTGTTACTTGGAAGCTGTGTTTCAGGAAATAGTCACACGCCTGAGAGTAACTAACTCAAATTCGGCCATTGGTCAGGGACAGAAGGGTGTGGTTGTAAGTGAGGCAGGTAGATGGACCCAGGAGATAGATTTGCAGGAGACTCAGGTTCGAGAGTTTTGCTTCCTGTGTGGATGGGAATGGGCTGAAAATGTGTTGCTGGAACAGCGCAGCAGGTCAGGCAGCATCCAGGGAACAGGAGAATCGACGTTTTGGGCATAGGGTTTATGCCCGAAACGTCGATTCCCCTGTTCCCTGGATGCTGCCTGACCTGCTGCGCTGTTCCAGCAACACATTTTCAGCTCTGATCTCCAGCATCTGCAGACCTCACTTTCTCCTCCTGGATGGGAATGGGGACTGCAGGGAGAATGAACTGACTAACTGCAGCACCTTGGAGTAAGGAGCCATTCAAGTGGGAGGAGAAAATAGAAATGTTGTTATAATTTAGGATAGCATAGGTAGAGGCAAAGTCACTGTTCACTGTGACCAGGATCAAGAGTCCTGAAGGTTGTGCTCCTGCCTGCTGCTCGGGTTTGGGATATCTCATCTGGGCTGCAAATGAACTTAGAGTGAGAGGGTAAAGGTCCAGTGCTCATGATCCATGTAGGTATCAACAACATCAATAAAACTAGGGCTGAGGTTCTACTAAGAGTTTATGAACATCTAGAAGCCAAATTAACAAGCAGAACTAAAAATGTAATAATCTCTGAATTACTACCTGAGCCATGAGCTAATTGGCACAGGATCAATAAGATTGAGAAAGTAAATGGATGGCTTAAAGATTGATATGTGAGAAATAGGTTTGAACTCATGGGACATTGACACCAGTACTGGGGAAGAATGGACCTGTTCTGATGGGATGGTCTTTATCTGAACAGTGCTGGGACCAAAACACATAACTGGGGCTGTAGACAGAGCTTTAAACTAAATGGGCTGGGGGTGATGGTGGGGGAGCGGGTGGGGGAGGTGTGGTGTAGTTATGTGGGAAATTAGAAATCCCGAATTCAAGGAGGTGATAGGAGTGCAGAGCACAGGAGAGGTTATTAAAATCTCCAGAAAAGACACAAAAGAAAATGTTTGGAAAGGGTTAGCAATCAAACTTCAAGCACACTGGACAAATGAAGGACAATGACAAAAGGGGGGCTTCATATAGGACTGAAAGTGTTAAATCTGAATGCACGCAGTGAAACAAATGATGTAAATGAGCTGGTGGCACAGATCGAAATAGACAGGAATGGCGTGGTGGGCATTACAGAATCGTGTCTTCAAGGAGATCAGAAATGGGAGCTGAACGTCCTTTCAAAAAGATAGGCAGGTGGGCTGATGGGGTAGGTGGAGTTACCTTATTAGTAAGAAATGACATAGGGACAGATGATGTAGAATCTGTGTGGCTAAAATTGAGGAACTGCAACTATAGTTGGAGTTATGTACAGGCTCCAAACAGTAGTCAGGAGCTAGGGCGCAAGATACACTAAAAGACAGAAAAAAAATGTGTCAGAAAGGCAAAGGCAATGGGTGATTTCAATATGCAGGTGTTCCTTGAAAATCAGGTTGGTAGTGGTTCAAAGGAAAGGAATTTGTGGAATGTTTATACGAAGGGTTTTTGGAGCAGCTTGTTAAGAAGCCCACTGGGGAACAGGCAATACTAGATTTAATGTTGTGCAATGAGACAGAATTGATAAGGGAGCTTAAGGTGAAGGAACCCTTAGGAGGTAGTGATCATAATATGATTGAATTTACTTTGTAATTTGAGAGGGAGAAGATAGAATCAGAGTTGAATAAAGGCAACAGCAGAAACATGAGGGAGGAGCTAGGTAGAATCAACTGAGAGAGCATTGCAGGAAAGACAGTAGAACAGCAATGGCAGGAATTTCTGGCAGTAATTCTCAAGACACAGCAGAGATTCATCCTGAGGACAAAGAAGGACGGTACAGGGAGGATAAGGCAACCACGGCTGACTAGGTAAGTCAGGTTGAGCTTAAAAGCAAAAGAGAACACATATAATGTGGCAAAGGGCAGTGGGAAATCAGAAGAATGGGAAGCTTACAAAGACCAACAGAGGGTAACAAAAAAAAAGATTAAATAGGAAGGAAGCTAGTCAGTAATATAAAGGAACATTGTAAGAATTTCTTTTGATATATAAGGGCAAAAGAGAGGCAAGAGCGGAAATTGGGCTACTGGAAAATGACACTGGAGAGATAGTAGTGAGAAATAGGGAAATTGCTGAGGAACTGAATAATTACTTCATGATAGAAGACACAAATAATATCCCAAAAATTTGAGAGTGAGCGGGTACAGTTGACTATGGTGGTCATCACCAAGGAGAAGGTGCTAGAAAAACTGAATGGCCTAAAGGTGGATAAATACCTGGACCAGATGGACTACACCCCAGAGTTCTAAGGGAGATAGCTGAAGAGTTATTGGAGGCGTTAGTGGTGAGCTTTCAGGAATCGCTAGAGTCAGGAAGAGTCCTAGAGGACTAGAAAATCGCTAATGTGACACCCCTGTTTAAAAAGGAAGTTAGGCAAAAAATGGAAAATTACAGATTACAAATTAGCCTAACCTCGGTCGTGGATGCGATCCTGGAATCCATTGTGAAGGATGAGATTTCTGAATACTTGGAAGTGTATGGTAAAATAGGGCAAAGTCAGCCTGGTTTCGAGGGGAGGTCATGCCTGATAAACTTTCTAGCATTCTTTGAAGTAGTAATAAGCAGATTAGACCGAGGAGACCAAATGGATGTTATCTATTTGGACATCAAGAAAACCTTTGACAAGGTGCTAAGTAAGATAAGGGCCCATGGTGTTAGAGGTAAGGTGCTAATATGGATATAAGCTTGGCTATGACAGAAAGCAGAGATTGGGGATAAAAGGGTCTTTCTCAGGATCGCAGCCAGCGACAAGTGGTGTTCTGCAAGAGTCAGTGTTGGAACTACAATTTTTCACTTGATACAATAACGATCTAGATGAAGGAATTTATGGCATTCTGTCTAACTTTGCAGACAATACAAAAATAGGTAGAGGGACAGGTAATGTTGAGGCAGCGAGGAGACCTCATGAAGAATTGGGACAAGTAAGGAGAGTAGGCAAAGAAGTGGCAGATGGAGTACAACATGGAAAAGTGTTAGGTCATGCACTTTGGTAGGAAGAATAGAGGCATGGACTATTTTCTAAATGGGGAGAAAATTCATAAGTCTAAGTGCAAAGAGACTTGAGAGTTCTAGTTCAGGATTCTCTCAAGGTAAACGTGTAGGTTTTACATTACATTACAGTGTGGAAACAGGCCCTTTGGCCCAACAAGTCCACACCGACCCACCGAAGCACAACCCACCCATAACCCTACATTTACCCCTTACCTAACACAATGGGCAATTTGGCATGGCCAATTCCACTGACCTGCACATCTTTGGACTGTGGGAGGAAACCGGAGCACCCGGAGGAAACCCACGCAGACACGGGGAGAATGTGCAAACTCCACACAGTCAGTTGCCTGAGGTGGGAATTGAACCCAGGTCTCTGGCGCTGTGAGGCAACAGTGCTAACCACTGTGCCACCGTGCCGTCCACGAGGTTGGGTCGGTAGTTAGGAAGGCAAATGCAATGTTGGATTTTAATTTGAGAGGACTAGAATATTCTCCCTGTGTCTGCGTGGGTTTCCTCCGGGTACTCCGGTTTCCTCCCACATTCCAAAGATGTGCAGGTCAGGTGAACTGGCCATGCTAAATTGCCTGTACTGTTAGTTGCATTAGTCAGGGGCAAATGTCCAGGAATGGGTCTGTCTGGGTTGCTCTTTGGAAGGTTGGTGTGGACTTGTTGGGCCGAAGGGCCTGTTTCCACACTGTAGGGAATCTAATCTAATCATAAAAGCAGGGATGTACTTCTGATGCTCTAAAAGGTCCTTGTCAGACCATGTTTGGAGGAGTATGTGCAGTTTGGGCCCCATATTTCAGGAAGGATTACTGGCCCTGGAGTGTGTTCACAGGAGCTTACAAGAATGGTTCCAGGAATGAAACGCCTCACGTGAGGAACATATGAGGACTCTAGGTCTATACTCAACGGAATTTAGAAGGATGAGGGGGGTCTAATAGAAACTTATGGAATATTGAATGGCCTGGATAGTGTGGAAGACATTTCCATTGTTAGGGGAGACTAGAACCTGAGGGCACTTAGAGTAAAGGGAAGACCTTTTGAGAATGGATATAAGGAGAACTTCTATGGAGTTCACTGCCACAGAAGGCTGTGGAGGCCAGGTCATTGAATAAATTTAAGATGAAGATAGATAGGTTCTTGATTACCAAGGGGATCAAGGATTACGGGAAGAAAGTGGGAGATTGGGATTGAGAAACTTATCAGCCATGATTGAAAAGCGGAGCAGATTTGATAGGCTCAATGGCTAATTACTGCTTCTACGTCTTATGGTTTTAAGATGTGGTTGCAAAAATAAATACCAGGAGGAAATAGAAAGCAAATGAAGGCTAATAAACTGAAAGGTTCAAATGGCAATCCCATAGAAAATAAAACAGAATTTTAACTTAGACATAGAAACCAAAAGAACTGTGGGTTGTCAACCAGAGACATTATCTCTGATTTGTCTCCACAGATGCTGCCAGATCTGCTGAACTAAATCCAGCCATTTCTGTTTTTGTTCAAAATGGACATGCGTGGAAACAGAAATGGTGGTGAATTAAACTCCCAAATAAAAGCAAAGTCACGTGGATGCTGGAGAGATCTGAATTAAAAACAAAGTGCTACAGAAACTCAGGAGGTTTGGCAGCATCCATGGAAAGAGAAAAAGTTCATGTTGTGTCCATGTGACTGTTTTTCAGAACTATAATCAGCCTTAAAACATTAACTGTGTTTCTCTCTTCATATATCTGCCAGATTGGAATACCCATGGCATGTTCTGTTTTTATTTCTCCAGCATCAGAGTTCATTATTTGTATTTCACTGGTTTGGAATAATTTGGAGATGTGTGTGTGTGTGAGTGTGTGTGTGTGTAAGAGTGTGTGTATCTGTGTGTATGGTGTAAGAGTTGTGTGTGTGTGTGGGAGTGTGCGTGTGAGAGTGTGTGTGTGTGTGTGAGTGTGTACAAAGTTGGGGTGTACAAAGTTAAAAATCACACAACACCAGGTTATAGTCCAACAGGTTTAATTGGAAGCACACTAGCTTTCGGAGCGTCGCTCCTTCATCAGGTCTTCCAATTAATTGGACTATAACCTGGTGTTGTGTGATTTTTAACCAATCTAGATTACCTCAAGTCCTTGAGCCTTCCCACCTTTGGGGCAGTGGAATCCTGACCCCATCAAATTTCATTTTAACCTTTGCTCTAAGAGAAAAGGTCCAACTTCTTCATTCTATTTGTGTAACTGTTTCACTGAGGTTTTTTTGCAATATCTAAACCCTTCCCGAGTATGGCATTCAGAACAAAGATAATAGTCCCATTGATATCCACCATGATTTGGTACAAGTTTAACAAAGATTTTTGAGTTTGCTGAATGTTCTCTCAATCTGTTCCATCATTTTCAATGGTTCATGAATGTAGAACGAGGTCTGTCTGATGCACATCTTTTCTTTTATATTGTCTTGCTTCATTCTTCCTGTCACTCAACTATTGTAAAATCAGTGTTGCTACTGTCCCTTTATTCCATGACAGACCATGAGCAATGTTACAACTCATTTAGAACAATATCAAGTGTTTCCCTGACAGCCACATATCACTAATATGATCCCTGATGTGAGGGATTGATAGCAATGGTGAAACAGGTTGGGACCCTACTCACTGAAGTTTAGAAGACTGGCCTTCTCCTGTTCCTATTTCTCATGTCTTATTATCTCAATGTTGTCCTCATCATGTCATTCATATCGAGAAAGAGCAGAGGTGTAGCACCAGAATAACATAACTGGCCAAATAGTTCCCTCGTGCTACACAAATTCTATTACTTTTAACACTGCACACAAGGTTCCAAGTTAACCATACACCCAGCATTATAAACAGCTCCACACAACTTCAAAATTCATTCCAATAGACTTAATATTTGAAACATCCAACCCTTCTCCTCCCATATACCAGGGTTCATCTTCAGGTTCCCAGCTTTCCAACTCCTTCAGACAGAAAAAGCAAGTGGTGACATCAGGTTCATTTTCAGTTGGGCAGTGTAGGAATCAAGCCTTGGCCATCTGGACAGAAACAGTGAATCATCATCATCATCAATAACATGCTGCTGACCACAAAGTCTTGTGAACTTCATAGACTGGGCTTCCCTCCCTCTCCCCCCATCATTCATTTCATCCTCAAGCTAACTACAAGCAATCTCTTAATAAAGTCAAACAAATAGACTGACTCAGCAGATAATCATGTTGATTTCTCAAGACAGAAACGAGGAAGTAACAAGTATCATTCATGGAAAGGTCAGTACTTACAGAAGTTTATGAAATAATGAGGGGTATAGATAGAGTTAATGATAATTGTCTTTTCCCTAGGATGGTGGATTTCATGACTAGAGAGCACATTTTTAAGGTGAGGTGAGAGATTTAAAAAAAGACATGAGACATTTCTTTGAAAAAAAAACACAGTAGTTCAAATGTGAAATGAAGTTCCTGAAGAAGTGGTGGATGTGGGTACAATTATAATATTTAAAAGATAGTTGGATAAGCATATGAATAGGAAAGGTTTCAAGGGATGAGCTAGGAGCAGGCAGGTGGGACTAGGTTAGTTTGAGATTATGTGCATCATGGACAAAAGGGTCTGTTTCCATGCTGTATGACTGAATTTTGATTGCCGTCATAATAGGCACATCAGATGCTATTGGAAGTTACTAGAACATTTCACTGAACAGTTGAGTGGTAATTATATTTCTGAGTCAGGAGTCACATGGATGTCACACCAGGTTTTGGGGCCAGATTTTTATTTACTCACCGTCCACTCCCTGAACATTAATGAACCTGATGGCTTTTTAATGAAAATTTTTCATGATCAGAGTAGTTTTAAAAAAAAACACAGTATAATTGAATTGAAGTTTCTAAGCAGGATTGAGCTCTTGTCTGCAATCATCATTAGTCTGGGTTCTGGAATGCTAGGACAATAATATTGTTGCAATTATTTCCCTTCTATAAGTTTAATTATAAACCTGCAAACCAATTTTATTTTTGTAGAAAACAAAAAAAAGATTGTGACATGAAGAATTAAGGTAGCTTAAAAAAGATTAAAAGTATATCGAAGATACAGAAAAAAGGAGAAAATTAATATAATACTGTACAAAATACAGAATTAATTTCCTTGGGCCTGAGGAGCTGTTCATTGATAATTGATTTGGAATATGAAAAAAAACTCAAGGTGTATTTTTAAAAAAATACTTACTTTTAAATTACAATCCCTGACTGTTCAGTTCTAGCTAACTTTGCAGATGTCAGAAGTTACAATTTGCAGATGGCAGCAAATACAACGTTCTTTACTGCATCAAGAGAATAGGAAAAAGCGAGGACTGCAGATGCTGGAGATCAGAGTCAAAGAGTGGCTTGTTGGAGAAGCGCAGGCAGCATCTGAGGAACAGGAGAGTTAACATTTCAGGCATTCCTGATGAAGGACTTATGCCAGAAAAGTCGACTGTCCTGCTCCTTGGATGCTGTCTGACCAACTGTGCTTTTCCAGCACCACATTCTTTGACAATCTTTGACATCAAGACAATCTAGACCGTGATAAATCCTCAATTTAAATAATCTGAATTTACTTTAGTCATCTCCCCTTTTCCTTAAAAATACTGAACTGTTCAAAAGTTGACTTACAGAATGGACTGTTCCAAATGACAATATTCAGCCCTACACATGCTGTTTGAGAGAAACTACTCAAAGTAAACTTAGTTCCTCTCTCCATTGCTAGAGAAAATAAGTGTGGATTCATGTTTAATTGTTTGAGAAAAATTACTATTGAATCTGTGTCCACAACCCTGGTGCGATATTGATTTTAAAGTAAAACTGAATGATAAGTTTTACCAAAAATAAACTTGGTAAAATGATCGGAAAGAAATATAAAAGGTGGAGGAAGAGAGTAGGAATAGAGTAAACTTGATAATTTTTAAAACACCAACACCTACAATAGCCTGGATCCCATGATTTTAAAAAATCTGACAAATTGCAATAAGTGTTTACATAGTTTAAATTGAGAATCCAATGCAACAGGTTCAATAACAATTATATATTTATATATAAAAATGGAGACTAAAATGTTAAACAAAATGATTTAGTGAGTTCCAAACTGGGGATTTAAAACTGCAGAATAGAAGGTCATGATCCCAAGAGTACTATTTAGC
The DNA here is from genome assembly GCF_004010195.1 of Chiloscyllium plagiosum. Taxonomy (NCBI): domain Eukaryota; kingdom Metazoa; phylum Chordata; class Chondrichthyes; order Orectolobiformes; family Hemiscylliidae; genus Chiloscyllium; species Chiloscyllium plagiosum. The sequence continues at coordinate 39,672,026 of NC_057744.1, read as the reverse complement.
TCCTGTGTAGGTAAAAAGGTCAGAAATTCCAGAACATCAAATGTAAAATATGATGAGGCACTTTTCCAGCACCACTCTAATCTAAACCTCAGAAGCCTGGCCAGCAAATGAACAGATAGCAAGAGTTCCCCTATGGAACCAGGAAAAAACAAGTATTTGCCAGCATTTGGCCCATATCCCTCTAAACTCTTCTTATTCATGTACCTTCCATATGCCTTTTAAAATGTTATAATTGTACAGACCTCTAGCATTTCCTCTGGCAGCTGATTCCATACACTCAGCACCCTCTGTGTGACCCCAAGGTCCCTTTTAAATCTTTCTCCTCTCACCTTGAACCTGTGTCCACTGGTTTTGGATTCCCCCACCTCAGGGAAAAGTCCTTCTCAATTTACCCTATCCATGCCTCTTATGATTTTATAAATTTCTATAAGATCATCCCTCACCCCCTGATGCTCTGTGAAAAACAGCCCCAGTCTATTCAGCCTCTCCCTGTAACTCAAACCCTCTAGCTCTGGCAGCATCCTGTAAATCTTTTCTGAACCCTTTCAAGTTTCACAACATACTTCCTGTAGCAGGGAGACCAGAATTATACAATAGTGGCCTAATCAATGTCCTGTACAGCCACAACATAACCTGCCAACTCTTATACTCAATGCACAATAAAGGCAAGCATACCAAATGCCTTCTTCACTATCCTATCTACTTGCAACTCCACTTTCAAGGAACTATGAACTTGCTCTCCAAGGTCTCTTTGTTCAGCAACATTCCCCAGGACCTCATCACTAAGTGTACAAGTCCTGCCCTGCTTTACTTTTCCAAAATGCAGCACCTCACATGTAGCTAAATTAAACTCTATCTGCCATTCCTCAATCAACTGGCCCATCTGATCAAGATCCTGTTGTACTTGGAGGTAACTTTCTTCGCTGTCCATTACACCACCAATTTTGGTCTCATCTGCAAATTTGCTAACCATACCTCTTATGTTCATATCAAAATCTTTTATGTACAAAGATAAAAAGCAGTAGAATTAGCACCAATCCTTGTGGCATAAGCAACCCTTCACCACCATCAAGCCAGTTCTGTACCCAAATAGCTAGTTCTCTCTCTATTCCATGTGATCTAACCTTGCTAACCAGTCTACCATGTTCAAATTCAGCACAATTCAAATTACTTTACTAGAGCAAGGTGACTGAATTGAAAAGTTTGATATCACAAATGGCTCAGATAGCAATACAGTTAAATAAGCAAAGCAAACAATGGAAGGGGAGTAGCCAGTTCTCACAGTTCAGATTTTTTCCAGGTTGATTTAGCTGTAACAGTCACATGATGAGTCCAGGGAAGTTGTAAACTTCAGTAAAGAATACCTCCGACTTTCTCCTGAATTTGTATTTACCTTTTTGCCAAGGGGTGTGTTATGGGATGTTACTGTATTGGAACAATTAATTAGTAATCATTACTATATCAGATCTGTTAAGTTTTCTAGTAGTTAAATTAAGTTATGAGGGTGATTTACCAGTTTAGATCAGAAGTTGGCTCGCTGAAAGAAGACAGATAGTGGTGGTTGATGGGAAATGTTCATCCTGGAGTTCAGTTACTAGTGGTGTACTGCAAGGATCTGTTTTGGGGCCACTGCTGTTTCTCATTTTTATAAATGACCTGAATGAGGCTGTATAAGGATGGGTTAGTAAATTTGTGGATGACACTAAGTTGATGGAATTGTAGATAGTGCAGAAGGATGTGTCGGTTACAGAGGGACAGAGATAAGCTGCAGAGCTGGGCTGACAGATGGCAAATGGAGTTTAATCTAGAAAAGTGTGAGGTGATTCACTTTATAAGGAGCAACAGGAATACAGATTACTGGGCTAATAGTAAGATACTTGGTAATGTAGATGAGCAAAGGGATCTCGGAATCCATGTCCAAGCATCCCTGAACGTTGCCACCCAGGTTGATAGGGTTGGAAAGAAGGCATACGGGTGTGTTAGCTTTTATTAGTAGAGGGATTGAGTTTCAGAATCATGAGATCATGCTGTAGCTGTACAACACTCTGGTGCGGCCGCACTTGGAGTATTGTGTACGGTTCTGGTCACCACATTATAGGAAGCTTTGGAAAGGGTTCAGAGGAGATTTACTGGGATGTTGCCTGGTATGGAGGGAAGGTCTTACGAGGAAAGGCTGAGGGACTTGAGGCTGTTTTCGTTGAAGAGGAGGAGGTTGAGAGGTGACTTAATTGAGACATATAAGATATCAGAGGGTTAGATCAGATGAACAGTGAGAACCTTTTTCCTCAGATGGTGATGGCTAGCACGAGGAGGCATAGCTTTAAATTGAGGGCTGATAGATATAGGACAGATATTAGAGATAGTTTCTTTACTCAGAGTAGTAGGGGCCTGCAATTGTAGGCATTTAAATGGTCATTGGATAGATGTACGGCTGAAAATGGAATTGTGTAGGTTAGATGAGCTTCAGATTGGTTTCACAGGTCAGCACAACATCGATGGGTGAAGGGCCTATACTGCGCTGTAACATTCTATGTTATTTTATATTCCACTTTCGTCTGTTGGTGTTTCAACTATAGTGTTTAAATAAATTCTGTTTGGTTTAAGGCCAAGTATCTTTCCCAGCTGCATCTTACTGGGAACACCCATTTCATATCAGCTTTTAAAATATGAAAACGTTAGGGTCTAGGCTAACTTAAAATATTTTGAGGGGGTCTGGCCTGGTCTATAACAATTGGTTCCACTTTTCAGAAAGAGAGAAGCACAGGGCCCTAAAGACTTTTTTATGAAGATGGGTTGAATGTAATGTCTTCACTCAGAAATTGTTGTCTTGGATTTTAGACAATATTAGGAAATTGTAGACCTTGTTAGTCAAATATGAATAACAGAAACTACAGGATAATGAACAAAAAGATAAACCCACATGGTAGGTATTACAGTCCGGAATTATAAGGGGTAAAGCTAGGGGAGTCCTACTTTTTTCATTGGTGTTACTCCCCCTTTACCAAGTAGCAAGCAGATAAGATAGGGACTATGAAATCAATGGTAACAGCAACGAAAAAGCAGAAACTGACAAAGAACAAGATCAGAGCAGTCAAAGGATAGAATCAATAAAATACAAACACTAAGCCAATGATATTCTTATTCCAATGAGTCCAGAAATTTCATCTCTTCATTTTGTCATTTATTCTCAGGTTGCTGAATTATCATTCTACTTAATAGTGAGCTAGCCAAAGCTAACTGCATTCAATAGCCAAATGTGTATTACGTGACTCATTATTACATAAAAGAACATCAACAGTGGTAACTCAGAGCTCTAACTCATTTTAAACAGGCAACAAACCCAGAAACATTTAATAGCACTTATATACAAAATCATTAGCCTCCCATTCTTTGGAGAACATGATGCTCAGCCAGCCAGCACTTATTCAGAGGATGATTTAGCGGAGCTTCCAAAACCCCATTATTCCATAACAAACTTTTGCAACAGTCATCGTTTTGTGTTGGGAAGTAGGGTCCCTGAGTACAGGGTATTTTAAACTCTTCCTTCCACAGGAATACAAAGCAGTGCAGTTAGTCTATCCATATACCCACACACAACCAGCTCTAACTCCCACAATGCACATTCAAACATTCCACTTACATTTTCAGGTGTACACCAACAGTTCTCAGTAAATGGCCAATTTCTGACAGTGGCCAGTCTATTTTCATAGGAATACATTAACTCGTACTCCAAAAGCTGAATACAATGGTCAACCAACTTGATAAAACAAATAGCTCCCACCAATGAACTGTTTACTGTTACTGAGAGGAGGGATAATCAACTGCAGCTACTCAACCACCATCCAAGTCTCCTGAAGGAATGAACCAATAAAACAGGGCCCTTTATTAAATAACCTTGTGGTGGATGCATCAGTTTAAATAAATTCCATTGAGGATTCTTCAAGCACCCAACTTTTAATAAAAAGAGAACACAATTGGACAGGAGTTCAGTGGAACAACTCTTGTTCAGTGATTAATAAGAATCATACTTGTTGGTGGGAATTAGCAATGCTGTCTTCCCAAAATATACTATTCAACACAATTATGTGTATAGGTTAGCAAGAAGCGCATCAGATAGTCCTGACCCCTTTCATGCTCGAGATTTATGCACATGATGGATGCTGTGTAAAGTTAATCTCTCTGCATGTTGTCCAGTTTTCTCTGCACTTGAGTAATGTTTGATATGAAGCCCATAGTGACATCACTGATATTTCAAGTGCTCTTTGACCAGAGACACACAGGAACAGGAGTTTATGGTGGAAATTGGTAAGAACAATTCCTTTTTAGTTTCTTTATTTTTACTCTAAGTTCTTTATTCATAGAAATAGGCCTTTTGGCCCAACAAGTCCACATCGACCATCTGAAGACTAACCCACCCAGACCCATTCCTCTACAATTATCCCTGACCAATGCAACTAACTTACACATCCCTGAACACTATGGGCAATTTAACGATGGCTTATTCACCTGACCTGCACATCTTTGGAATGTGGGAGGAAACTGGAGCATCTGGAGGAAACACACGCAGAGCTGAGGAGAATGTGCAAACTCCACACAGACAGTTGCCCGCAGCTGGAATTGAACCTGGGACCCTGGCACTATGAGGCAGCAGTGCTAACCACTGAGCCACCGTGCCACCCTAAAAGTTAAAAGTGACCTTTGGATTATGAGCATCGGCTTGCTTCAAAACAAAAGAGAACAAGCTGATGTTTGCTTATGATGCCAGGCATGAACATTAATTGCAATATTGGTTCTGTTCAAGGTATACAGACACATCGACAGTAGAGAGACATTATGCTCAAAAGGATGGCAGTTGTTTGAATGGTAGCAGAGGCCTCATAGGGAGATAGCCTGCCCTACAAGGAGAAACGAAAGTTTGAACTAGGTTTTGGACTGTGTTTGAATCAAAAGTATTGTGGCTATTCATAGTTACAGGGTGGAGTTTGATTGTCCCTGGTTGTCCTCTCATTATCAAACTTTTTGAAATAGTGGAGTATAGAATCTCAGTTATGATTGTTAAGTGAATATTCTTCAAAGCCTACTGAAGCTAATTGCTTCAGTGTATCAGCGTCTTCAGAAACCAAGCAAGATACAATCCCGTATACCTGAAATTTTATGGAACATGATGTCTATTTGATTGAATTAGCCAGTTACATTTTATTTCTTTGTTTTAATTTATTCTATAGCTGTGTCAGTCTGTCTGTCTTTGTATGAGTGGCTAGTTAGAATTAAAGGTGATTGGATTTACATCATAGATGTTAATTAGATGACCATGTGATTTAACTTTGCCTTGATAAAGCTACTATATTATTAATAAATAGTTTAATCTCTTATTTGATTTAATTTGATGTATTGTAGTCACATGTGCTTAAGTACAGTGAAAAGCTTTGTTTTGCAAGCAGTCCAGTAACAAACAAGGACATACAATGTATGGTGCTTAAACGGAGCAAAGCATAAAAGATTACAACTACACAGAAGATGCGCAAAGCAAGATCAACATTACTTGAAGTTAGAGAGGTCCATTCATCAGTCTAATAACAGCAGGGAAGAAGCTTTTCTTGATCTGTTGGTGTGTGCGTTCAAGCATCTATACCTTGTGTCAGGTATCGGTTACTCACAAACTCTGGTACTGGTTATACAAAAGTCTGGTTAGGAATAGTTGGGGTACGTTTTAAGGGCCATTGCATAATTTAATTTTACTGTGGTGTGAATACAGCGTTAGGAGGTCTGTCTATCACTATGTCATAACATAACTGGGGGCTTGCCTGGGATTTTGGAGTGCCGAAATATATTTTAGTACTTAGAGTCGGCAATCAGACACCAAGTTTGGATACATATTTAAGATGGTACTGGAAATTGTTAAAGGTTGTTTGAAAGTGTCAGAAGTTTCCCTGGTACTGCTATAGAGTACAATTAAAACTAAACTAGCAAAGTTAGCCAGCAGATTGAAAATAAAGTTAGCAGAGCAATTTTAGAAGCCAGCCGTATAGATTTAATAGGGAAGTGATTCTGTGTAATGGAAGTAGGAGGTAGATGTGGTACAAAGAACGTAGAACAGTAAAGCACAGGAATAAACCCTTCAGCTCACCATGTCTCCACCGACCATGATGCCATTCTAAACTAATCCCATCTGCTCACACTTGGTCCACATTTTTTGATTCCCTGAATGTTCATGCGTCATCTAAGTGTCTCTTAAACTAAGTTATTGTATATGCTTTCTGGGCACCTACAGCGCTCACTTTAAAAATCTTACCTCATGCATCTCCTTTAAACTTTCCCCCTCTCAGCTTAAACCTATGCCCCTGAATATTTGACTCTTCCACTCTGGACAAAAGACTACAATTATCCATCCTATCCATGCCTCTCACAATTTTACATACTTCAGTCAGGTTGCCCCTCAGTCTCTGATGTTCTAGTTAAAACAATCCAAGTTTTTTCACACTCTCCTTATTGCTAATACACTCCAATCCAGGCCACATCCTTATTAAATCTCTTTCGCACCCTCTCCAAAGTTTCCAAAACCTTTGTATAGTGTGAAACCAAAATTACAAGCAATACTCAAAATGAGGCCTAATTAAATTTTCATTTGGCTGCTACATTTGATGTATCAGTGAAACTTGAATTGCAGTTCTGGTAAATAGAGAAAATTAAAGACAGAACTCCAAAGAGATTTATTACTTAAAATATTGGAATTCCAACTGGCAGAGGAAGAGAAAGAAAGGGCAGAGAGAAGAGAAGAAAAAGAGAGAACGGGAATTCAAATTAAAAATAATGCAGCAGACACCATCATATCTTCTGATGAAGGGTTTTTGCCCAAAACATCAATTTTCCTGCTCCTCGGATGCTTTCCAGCACCACTCTAATCTAGTCTCTGATTTCTGCAGTCCTTGTTTTTACCACAATTATATCTTGTCAACTTGATAGAATTATTTGAGGAAGTGACAAAGTTGACTGATGAGGGAAGGGCTGTAGAAGTCATATACATGGACTTCAGGAAGGTGTTTGATAAGGTTTCTCATGGTATTCTGATGGAGAAAGTGAAATTGCATGGGGTTCAGGGTGTATGAGCTAGATGGATAGAGAGAGAACTGGCTGTGCAGCAGGAGACAGAGAATAATAGTGGAAGGGTGTTTCTCAAAGTGGAGAAATGTGACCAGTGGTGTTCCACAGGGACCTGTATTGTTGTTTGTGATATACATAAATGATCTGGAGGAAGGTAGAGATGGTCTGATTAGCAAGCTTGCGGATGACATTAGGATTGGTGAAGTAGATAGTGAAGGGGACAGTCGGAGAATGCAGCAGAATATAGATAGATTGGAGAGTTGGATGGAGAAATGGCATATGGAGTTCAATCCAGGCAAATGAGAGGTGATGCATTTTGGAAGATCCAATTCAAGACCAAGCTATACATAAATAGAAAAGCCCTGGAGGAAATTGGTGTACAGAGAGATCTTTACACAGAGGGTAGTGGGTGCATAGAACGTGTTGCCAGTAAAGGCAGTAGAGGCGAGCACGATAGCATCCGTTCTGGGGTTTAGATTGAAGACCCGGATTGGCACAGGCTTGGAGAGCCAAAGGGCCTGTTCCTGTGCTGTAATTTTGTTTGTTTTTGATCTTTTTACACCAGAGGTTTGGGATGACTTGGAAAAGTAAAGTTCTAGTCGTAATCCACTGTTCAGTCAGGAAATGTTTAAGGTTGTTCAGACTTTGCTAAATTTGAACAGAAGGACATGGAAGCAAGTTTTATGTCCTTTGAGAAGGTAGAAACCCAAATGAGGTGGTCAAAAACAGATTGACCTTATCTATGCAAAGTAAATTAACTGATAAAGCACAAGAGATTTATGCTCACCTGTCTGAAGAATATTCGAGGGATTGTGTTGTAGGAAAAAGATTCCAGCCTGTTCTGTCCTGTAGGGATGGTGGCGACATCCTGGAGTAGGACTAGGTGTCACCTAGCACGTTGGACAGGACCACTGATCGTGTTGTTCTACAGATGCGAGTGCTAGTCATAAACCAGCTGGTGGCCACCATGTGATACTGGCTGGCCACTTTGGTCCCTCCCTGGGGGAGCTTTTTTGGGGACAAGAGACAACACAGGGTCACTGCTGCGGATCTGGGACTCCTGCTTGAGGAGAGTTGTTAGGCGCTGGTGTGCTTTCACACCGGTAGTGACTTACCATCTTCAGACTCTGCAGCGATACCTTTATGTCAAGCCTCCTCTTATGTAGTGTGCCTTGAAGATGTATTTCTTCCATCAGGCACGCAGTTCCTGTTCTTGTAGTGGTCCTAGCCTCCGGTCTTCTGCAAAGAACTTTCTGTCTTCTGTCGGGACCTGATTACAGTCTGGAATATGGTTGGCTCACATCAGACTTTCCCCCAATGGAGCTTCTGCTCAGGAACAAGTTCCTCCTCAAACATGGTTTGCGCTGGCCAAGAAAGGAGAGAGCTCAGGATGTAGGGCTGACCAGGGTCAGGGATGTGCTGGATAGCAGAGAAGTGGGCTGGATGACTCCAGCAGAGTTGGTCATGAGGACATCGGTCCACCTCTGGTTGGTGATCTGAGTCATCTGGAGCCTGATGGTCAATGTATTCCGCTCTGACACCTCAAGGCGGCTCAGGCATGTGACGGGCTTCCAGGTGAGCTGACCCCTGTCTGTCCAGAACTCTACATTGTCCCTGTACTGTTGGCTGTCTCCTGTGATGCAGTGCCCCATAATCTGAGCAGTCTCAGAGACATCTCCTACTTTCCTTTCAAATGGCACAGAGGCATCACCTGAATGGGCTGATGCTGCACACTCTCCACTGCTGTGCCTCCACCTGCAACCCAGACATGCTTTGGTGTGACGTTTGTCCTCCAGAGGCAGAGGTCCCCAGTGGAGGGCCCTCTCTTACTTGGGGATCTGGAGTGGAGAGTGCTGCTGGCAACCTAGCATATTTACAGGGTGCTAGACCACATGCACATTCTGTGGCATGAAGGAGACAGCCTTCCAATTTCAGATCGAGTGCATTCGTCTTCAGGCTCTTTTTAGTTTTTTGAAGGGGCTACTGTTGAAATTTTGTTTGCACTTCAGCACCATGTTTATGAACTACAGGCACCCAATGTGGGGAGGATGGGCAAGTCTCTGAGAGTTCTCATGGTTTCGGTCCTGGGCCTGGCCAAAATGGCCATTAACATGCCCAGACAGTGAGAGAGGAGGAGCTTGTTCCTAATTGTCTGCCCCTCGTTTGCAGTTACAGTCACGCTTGGGTGCCCCTGGAGCAGGGATCCGCAGTGTTCCCCAGTACAGTTGAGGCCATTCATGACCAATGAGTGCTGTGGGGACCGGAGGGAATCATAAACCTGAACAATAATGTTTTAATTCAATAAATCTTTTTGTTTCCATAATGAAACTTTTCATTTTGCCTTTTGAATTGTATTTGTTTTCGGTTTGTTGCCCCAGGAAGAGGGTAGTCTTATTTTCCTTTTGGTTCAATTTTTGACTGGCTGGATGAGCCATGAAGGCTTTCATTCCACATTTTACCCCTTGCTGTCCCTGTCCTAAGAATGGTTGGCAGGGCAGAGTCAAGAAAACCCATTTTTGTTTCTGTTTGTTTATTTGTTCGAGTCACTGGAGTTTCATTTTGGTTCAAAAGTTGGGGATTTTTTTTACTTTTCTGTTGTAAAAGGTTGGAGTGAGCTTAGTGCGGTACATTGTTGCTCTGTGCTTTGGAGGTGAAGGGAGTGAAAAGTGAAGGTTGCCAAGGTGGTGATGACCATTCATGTTGCTTTGTCCTGGTTGGCATCAAGGTTCTCTTGGAGCTGGACTCATCCAGGGAGTATTCTATCTGAGTCATTGCAGATGGGGAGTGAGGAAGTGTGCTTTTGCACCCTCTCTCAGGCCTTCATCTGTCTGTGAAGATGCATATACAACCCCTTTAAGAGAATCTGTCTTTGTGAGTTCTGAACTTAATGATCCTCTCCTTGGGAACCCCAATCTCTGAGATGGCTTCTCAACACAATTCCACAAACTACAGAAAGGAAAACATGATTTAGATTTCACCACGGTGTTCGCTGTATTGTTGTGTATTTTGAAGCTATTTAGTCTCCCAAAGAAATACTAATGGAGTCCATGAGCTTACAACGAGAAACTTTTATTTGTTCACAATCTGTTCACAAACACAGTTGATTTGCTGGCTGTCATTAAAAAATTACTTCATATGGCAGACAGCTGCTGCTTTCGCTGAATTAGTATGGGGTAAAGAGGATGGGTCTGTGGAAGATTCGAACCGGCCCTGGCATTGCTTGAAGTAGTGTTATTGGTGGTGCCTGAAAAATGGTGGGAGCTACAGCCGGACGTAGAGGCAGTGTAGATAAGACTGTTGTCATTGCAGGAGTCAAGGGATTGGGCAGGAATCCGGCCTCTACTGACTCCTGGAGCTCATTCTGAAATGGCAGAAACATCTGATGAAATAAGAAAAGTCCTTCATTGGAATATCTTATCCTTGTAAATATTAAACAACAAAACATTAATCTTTAGTTTAAACAGTCTACTTTGTTATTGATCATGGAGCTGACTGACTGATAAGTTTCCACCTGAAGCTTTGTGTCTGAATTTGAGCATCACACTTTGGGAAGGAGGTTGAGCATTTCCAAAGGATGCAGAAGGGATTTGCTAGAATGGAAATGGGGATGGGAATTGTCAATTTCTTCACTCCAAGGCTGGAATTGATATCTTTAGAAAATAGAATATTTTGAGGAAATTTCACGTAGCAGTTTAAAATCATGTATTGTTTTTATAGGTAAAAAAAAAGAAAATTGTAGAGGGATCAGTAAACACAGTTCGAAGAGAATTAACAAAAAGAAGCAGAGGGTGAGATGGCAGAGGCCAGGGAGCTTATTTTTCATGGTGATTTATAGTTATCTGGAATGCACTGCCTGAAGGGTTGGGGTGAAGAAGCACTTTCAATAATAGCATTCAGAAGGGAATTAAATAAATATTTGAGAGACAGAAACTCCAGGGAGTAGAGATAAAAGAGAGTAAGTTGGATTAATTCAATAGTTTTAAAGAACTGGCACAAGCTTATTGGGCAGAATGGTCTCCTTCTGTGCTCTGTGAATCTGAGTCCCTGATAAAATGCTTTTAAATTTTCCTGATAGCATTAAATAAGGAGCAGAAGGTCTGAATGATTCTCATCTGTTAGCCCAAAGACAACAACTTCTATCATACCTTTAACATTATCAAGTACTCAAGGTGCTTCATAGGAACACAATTAACCAAGATATGATCCTGAGGCACACCAGGAGCTTTTAGGTCAAGTGATCAAGAGTGGTTAGTTTTAAAGGGGGGAAAGTGAAGTTGAGAGATGGGGAGGTGTGGGGAGCAAATTACAGAGCTTAATGGAGTGATTACAATTAGTATAATTAGGGTCCTTTGTCAAAGTTACATGAAAGATCCTGCACCTCATCCTAGTTATAATATGAATAGAGGATTCTGACAATGGCTAATTACCAAATTTTTATGCTCCCCTCAGGCAGGATGACAGCCATGAGCACCAAACCAACTTTGTGCCCATTGTTCAGCAAGGTGGATAGGCTGGGAGAGAGCACCACCTGGTCATGCAACCAGTGCCCAATAAAATCTCCATCAAGATAAAAACTCTGTTTCTCCTTCATTAACCTGTCACCACTCTCCTTGCTGGGGCATGCCAGTCCATCCCAACAGGTCAATAAAATAAAATAAAGAATCACAGATGTTGGAAATTTGAAACAAAAAACAAAATTGCTGCAGAAATTCAGCAGACCTGGCAGCACCTTGGAAAGTAAGCAGATTAATGTTTTGAGTCCAGTGACTCTGCTTCAGATCCTTCTGAAGAACGACTTGAAACATAAACTCTGCTTTCTCTCTATAGATGCTGCCAGACCTACAGAGTTTTTCCAGCAATTTCTGTTTTTGTCCCAACAAGGCCCCAGACTTGATTCAAAGATCAGCTCCATCACTGCACACTGTCCTCTGGGACCATTGTCCATTTCTGATACAGTTACTGAAACAAGTGAACTGCTAACAATGTGTTGATTAGCTGCTTTCTGAGGCGAGACTTTTTCTTGGAGACAACTGGAGGGCATGGTGACCATTTCATCTCAGGTATACTCTTTCCAAATAACAAGAATTATTGAAGGTGTGTATTCCATTTTACCAATTGTAATGAAAAATTATTACATTAATACATAATTAATACGTATAATGTCATAGAATTCTTACATCTGAAGAGGAAGCCCTTAGAGCTATTGTGTTCTGTACTGATCTTCTGAAGGGGTAACTCACCCAGGGCCACATCCTGCCTTCTCATACAGTCCTGTATATTCTTCCTTTTTAATTATCCCTAAAATGACATGATTGAATCTGCCTTGGATCATTCTTTCAGGCAGCCCATTCCAGATTCTCTTAATTGGTGCACTGAATGATTGGCTCTTTGTCCTGAGAATGTGTTCCTATGTTCTAGACTGCTCAGTCAGGGGAAATCAATCTCCGCGTTGATCCTGTCAAGCCACTTTGAAATCTTGTTTATTTAAATGAGATCACCTCTCATTCTTCTAAACTTCAGAGCTTCATTACAGTAACCAACACCCATTTAGCAAACACTTGCTGTGGTTCTGTTCGCCGAGCTGGAAGTTTTTGTTGCAAACGTTTCGTCCCCTGTCTAGGTGACATCCTCAGTGCTTGGGAGCCTCCTGTGAAGCGCTTCTGTGGTGTTTCCTCCGGCATTTATAGTGGCCTGTCCCTGCCGCTTCCGGTTGTCAGTTTCAGCTGTCCGCAGTAG